>NC_092230.1:39843098-39855598 GCF_036320965.1 Panulirus ornatus
GTGAGGTGGTTTGATCGAGTAAGTAACGTAAGGGTAAGAGAGATGTGTGGAAATAAAAAGAGCGTGGTTGAGAGAGCAGAGGAGGGTGTTTTGAAATGGTTTGGACACATGGAGAGAATGAGTGAGGAAAGATTGACCAAGAGGATATATGTGTCGGAGGTGGAGGGAACGAGGAGAAGAGGGAGACCAAATTGGAGGTGGAAAGATGGAGTGAAAAAGATTTTGTGTGATCGGGGCCTGAACATGCAGGAGGGTGAAAGGAGGGCAAGGAATAGAGTGAATTGGAGCGATGTGGTATACCGGGGTTGACGTGCTGTCAGTGGATTGAATCAAGGCATGTGAAGCGTCTGGGGTAAACCATGGAAAGCTGTGTAGGTATGTATATTTGCGTGTGTGGACGTATGTATATACATGTGTATGGGGGTGGGTTGGGCCATTTCTTTCGTCTGTTTCCTTGCGCTACCTCGCAAAACGCGGGAGACAGCGACAAAGCAAAATATATATATATATATATATATATATATATATATATATATATATATATATATATATATATAACCTGTCACTGACGGTCGTAATCCAATATTTATTACGTCACATTTTAAACCGTCATGATTCAATGACGACAGAATGTTTGGCGAAATGGAGCGAGGCTTCCGCTGAACGTAGCAGTACTTTATGACACGGTAACGAAACCTTCCCGAAATTATTTCAAAATGGATTATTTTCTCTCCTAAATATTCCATTGCCATTTGTCACTACGCGGTCGAATCAGTATCTAATATGGATGTACTTAAAGGTGGGTCAATATATTCAGATAGAGGCAAACAATGAGTGGAAAAATTAGGTGAATTATCATTGTATCGTTCATAGGAATGACGCATAGAGAGGGGGGGCAAATGTAATTGATTCTGCCTCTATTAAGCCTACAGGAACCCGGCCATTCTATATAGGCCTATACCAAAAGGGGGGAACGAACTATAGGCCAATTGTCAGTGAAAGTCCAACAATAGCGAGATACATTGAATCAACTTCTGGGGTGGGTGGGGGGGGGGGTGAACGGGGTTACGCTACATCTGTTCCGATGGTCGTTATTCTATTGTATGGCCACCGCAACTGAACCATAAAAGCGGTTAACAATTGAGCCCCAGATTGGCTTGAGGTGGCTCACGGAGCTGCTAGGATAAATGTATAATTTGTGGTTCCAGTAATTTTCTTAATGCTAGCCCTATTATCGCCAGGTAAACGACAATGCCTCCAACAAATCTAAGAAAGTTTCAATAAGGGATTTTATTTTTCCGTTACGAATGAGAAGTACTGCAACAAATAAAAATAAATAAAATATGAACGTACACATGCAAATAAAAAAATATATGAACGTAGCGGGCTAGAATAAAAATGATAGAAATATATAATCGCAATACATCATTTTGCCTAGGAAATATTTGAGAGAGGAAAGCTTAAAAAAAAAAAAAGGGGAAAAAAACTTTCGAAAGACGTATACCCCATTGTGTGCGACATGCGAAAGACGTACCCCCTCAAGTCGCAATGTGTAAACATGTGACCCGATTTACCCCGACAGCTCAATGGCTGAAGTTAAGGGTATGTAAGGCGATATATATATATATATATATATATATATATATATATATATATATATATATATATATATATATATATACCGGGCAATGGCTAGAACACTAAACCACTGAGAGTGAGAAATGCCGTTTGAAAGAGGAGCGATCTGTAAGGTATTTATTTGTGTGAGCAATACCTTCGAAGGTACCGTTGCTTAAAAAGAATTTACAGTTTATTTTTCTTTAAATTTCTAGGCTCCAGTCATGGACCACGAGTCCATCAAGGACGGGCCGTAAGTGAAATATAGAGAGGTTAATGAAAGGTTAAGAAAGAGACGAGTGAAAGCACAAGGAAGGTTGAAGATATAAATTAATGATGGTTATAGTACTGTAGTAAGATGAAGGAAAGAATTAATGTTATGAAACGTCTGGTGAGATGGTGGGGAGGTTGTAGGGTTGTGGACTGAAAGCCAACAACAGCAGCCCCCCCCACCCCCCACAAGTGTGGGGGGGAAGATGAGGTGGAGAGAAAATGACATCTACCTGGGGCTTAGCTAAAAGAGTGACACTTGACAGCCACTGAAGTACTGGCTCACTTGCACCACAGCAGCGACTTTAACCCTGACGATATACCCAGGCCTGGGGAGGGGAGAGGGGTGGGGGTAGTAGAACCGGCAATATACCCCCCCCCCCCTTCCTCCCTCCCTGGTCGGTGGCTGCCGACGAGAGAGAGAGAGAGAGAGAGAGAGAGAGAGAGAGAGAGAGAGAGAGAGAGAGAGAGAGAGAGAGAGAGAGCCACCCCTACTTTACAAACCATTCATATTCCCCACTACACCTGGGATGGCCTCGCCCTATACGTACAGCCCGCGTGGTTACCTGGAAAGTCATGAGAACGGTGGCCAATACAGTGCTACACCAACCAACACCTCCACTAGGCTGTGTGTTTGCGTGTGTGTGTGTGTGTGTGTGTGTGTGTGTGTGTGTGTGTGTGTGTGTGTGTGCGTGCGTGTTGGTTGGGTGTCTAGGCTTTACACCTCTGTCAACTGCCAGGGTCAATTAAAAAAAAGTTCAAAGTCAACTTATTTCACCGTAAAAAAAAAGAAAAAAAAATTTAAACACCATCTTGAGGTGTTAGCGTAACATCTATGACCATATACACACTCTCTCTCTCTCTCTCTCTCTCGCTATGTATATAGCCATTGCTATGCTACGATGGACTAGGCTATATTAGGTTAAAGCTAGGCTATATTTAGGTTGGGTTACGTTAAAAAAAAAAATTTACGTTAGGCTTCGTTAAAAATTAGGTTAGGTACGTCAGTCAATATACCAATATAGCCACCATTAACCTGGTCAGTTTTTATGCGAAATTAAAGAGAAAATTCTTCCCCTTGTAATATTTCTGTTATGTAAATATTTGAGCGTTAGTTTTACGCTCAATAGAGGTGATAATGTCATGTCTCCTATTCCGTATATAGTTTAGTGAGAACGATATAATATTGGGAAGAGTCAGAGCGTCCTGTGACACATTATAATCAGCTTGGCTATGCTGGGCTAGGCTAGGCTAGGCTAGGCTAAGCTTAACAGGGTAGACTATGTTAAACGGTTAGTTTACGTTGCGTGAACCTCTTCAGTTTATGCAAAATACACAAAGTGATATTTCCTTCGAGTGTGACACCTTCAGTCAGAATAAGATTTAAACATTAAATTTATATAAAAAAAAAAGTTATCTGGGATTATCTTCAAAGATCCTATATACACATTGGAGGTGATGGTAATGTTTCTTATGCCCTAAAATGCTCCAGCGAAAGCAATATGGTACAACCGAGATCTTAGTGGTGGGGTGGGGGGGATTATCTTAGAGAGGACGCAGGGGCGAGGAGGAGGGGGGGTGTGCTGTCGACGGGTACAAATGAATTCTCCTCCCTAACGAAAAGATGTAGTCTTTCATTAAGAATTCGTCCAGATAATAGAGTACGTGAGGGATATACCCAAACAGCAAACGACATTAAGGACAGAAAACTGGGAAAAAAATAAAAAAAGACGCGGAAATTCTTCTCCTATTCAATCTACGCACACGATGAAAAAAAAATATATATATATAAGAGGGGCACAGAGAAGGTTTTCCTAAACAGTCATTAGAGGCGCGTCATTCTTTTGAACAAACGAAGAACGAACAAAAGCAGAGGAGGGGGGAGGGACGTCTCGAGCATGGTAAGCAGAGTGGTCGCTAATCAGTCTGACGGAGTGCCCCCCTCCTCATTGCTTCCCGTGTTCTGAATCCTAATGATACAAAAAACGGGATTATGTCAACTTTCCCCCACCCCCTCCCCTCCACCCCCGGGGCGGCAGAATGAGCCTAATGTCGTCTTTTTCATTGACTCCAACGCAATTATGTGTCACCGCAGCAAGAAAGTATTTAATTCGACCTTATAAGAACCTGAGAAATGAGGCGACAGGAAAGGGAACCAAAATAAGAAACTGAAATAGTGGCGTTTATGGCGAAGAACTTTGAAACTCATGGCCGAAAGGAGAGTGAATAATGATAATAATATTAATAAAAAAAAAGGGAGGCAAAGATGGAAGATGATATTGTAAACAAGATGACTGTAATGGAGCTTAATTTCAGAATAAATCAAAAAAAAGGAGGAGGGGGGGTTACTAAACTAGGTTTTGCCTCTCTGTGTAACTTATATGGATGATCGGTCCACAGAAAGACTTTATGGTATGGAGGTCGTCCTTGTGGGAAGGCTAGGGTAAGTCCCCGATGTTTACGACTGCCTCGTGGTGTGGAAATAACTTCTCCTCCCTAACGGTGGGGGTCATGAGCCAAGCCACCGTGGTCAACGGTCGTTTAGTTACGGACGTGGTTCAAGGATCGTACGTACTGCCGTGCTAATTAATATCAAACGACTGGATAAGATTCTCGCTGCTATACGAGTGTATGTGTGTGGGTGGTTTGTTGACTTCTGTTCTTTGTGTACTGTACGGGAGGAGGGAGTTCTACTCTCGTGCCCCCCCCCCCCCCGCCCCCCACCCCGCCATGCCATCTCTTGACCATTTTCCAATATCATGCAACAATACTGAACATCCTGCATTTATTTTTTCCTTCATTCATTCTCTCTCTCTCTCTCTCTCTCTCTCTCTCTCTCTCTCTCTCTCTCTCTCTCTCCCTCTCATACGACCTTGACATCATCTGCACAACATGACTGGCTACTAGTCCTTCTAGGAAGACATTCCTATACACCAGTGGTGCCAAGATTGAGCCTTGTGGCACGCCACTTGAAACTCCACTCTTGTTTCCAGGACGCACCTCTAACCTGCGTCCTTCATTCCTTCCCACAGAGGTGATCTATCCAACCGTGTCTGAGCTCCTCATTCTTGCCACTACCTTCCTTACCAACATTCGAGAAGGTGACAGTGTCCAACGCTTTCTGGCAGTCTAGGAAACCCACAGTCTACCCAGCCATTGTTTTGGCCTACGCTGAGGCTCATTGTGACGCATGCGTCTTGGATTTTTCGTAACACAAGACCTCCATCTGCTGGAACCATGTTGTCTCCAAGTTACAGTAATCAGTTTTCCCTTTGCACTTTGCCGCTGCAAGTTGTCGCTGCAAACAGTCGTTGCAGGTAGTCGCTGCAAATAGTCGTTGCAGGTAGTCGTTGCAAATAGTCGTTGCAGGTAGTCGTTGCAAATAGTCGTTGCAGGTAGTCGTTGCAAATAGTCGTTGCAGGTAGTCGTTGCAAATAGTCGTTGCAGGTAGTCGTTGCAAATAGTCGTTGCAGGTAGTCGTTGCAAACAGTCGTTGCAGGTAGTCGCTGCAAATAGTCGTTGCAGGTAGTCGTTGCAAATAGTCGTTGCAGGTAGTCGTTGCAAATAGTCGTTGCAGGTAGTCGTTGCAAATAGTCGTTGCAGGTAGTCGTTGCAAACAGTCAATCATTTGTTCTCTGGTTATCTTTTCCAATGTTTTATACGACCCACATTCGCCAACGAGACAGGCCTGGAGTTCCGCGCTACCTCCCCGTCATCTCTCTTAAAGATAGACACGACATCTATCTCGCATTCCCACACCTTTTGGAACTACCCTTCCCTGTAGCGTCCTCCTGAACAGTTGGTGGAGAAGCCCAAGCGAGTACCTCTGTATATCCCCTTCGCCACGTTGAGGAAGACCTCATCGATGTACACAAGTACCTCACAGGGGTCAAGGTGTTTACCTTCTCCCGTCCACAAGGCTTACACACACACACACACACACACACACACACACACACACACACACACACACACACTTGAAGCCCCCTTTCCTCTCACCTCTCTAACCCTGGCCCACTGTTATCCTCCACGAAGACAAAACACATCAATCTATACATTCAGTTCCTCACGAATATTCTCAACTCCTTCTTCGGAGAGTTCCTCCTTCAGAATCCCCAGGCCCAAGTAGCTGTTCTTGGAAAAGGATAGTCGTCTGCTCCTCACCAGCTTATCTTATAGTGTGAGGGTGAGGGGGGGGGGAGGGGGGTTGTCGTTCGCCACGTTCATAGAGGTTTTCTTCGAAAGGTCCCCGACCCTCCGTCACCTTCCAGTACTCCCTGCTCGCTCTCCTGTGCCTTACTAGGATGCTGGCCAGCTACAGTGAGCTCTGAAGATCCTGCACTTTATGTAGGACCTGAACTCTGTGTGTGTGTGTGTGTGTGTGTGTGTGTGTGTGTGTGTGTGTGTGTGTTTGTAAAAAACACAATCCCATTATCATTCACCCAAAAAACAGAATCTGACCTGACCAGGTAATCTAATGTAACATCTGTCTTGATACCAGGTCGTCTACCTAGTAATTACCAACTCGTACTCCTAGTACCTAGTCATTAATATACTCCAATAAAGGCTACAACGTTACACATATATCTTCACACACACACTGAAAAAAAGGGAGATACGAAAAAATAAAAAGGCATCAAATACACTTCTGAAAAGCCTTCGATTAAACTTTTCCCCAACACAAGGGAGTTGGAAACGCTGGCGGGAGGAGATTTGTACAGAGGGATTCAAAACCTTTTTTTTTCCTCCGTATGGAATGAGCATCACAAGACAGTGATATACGACAGGTGTACAGATGCGGACGGAAGGGTGCAATGAAGAGAGGAAGGAAGGAAGGAAGGGAAGGAGAGAGAGAGAGAGAGAGAGAGAGAGAGAGAGAGAGAGAGAGAGAGAGAGAGAGAGAGAGAGAGAGAGAGAGAGAGAATGAATAGTGTAAGAATCCTCTTCGCTCATGTCTGTCTTATACTATCTTGCGTCTCACCTTGTCCACCCTCAACCCATCTCCCCTCCTCCTCCTATTTTTTTTTTATCCCCTCCCCTCATCCCCCAGTCCCCCTTTTTATCCCGTTCCCCTCATCCCCCCATTGCCCTTTTTATCCTGCCCCCCATTCTTATCCTCTTGACCTACTCCCTTCTACCCATCCCCCGACGCTCCGTAAACCTTCCCCATCAAAAAAAAAAAAAAAAAAAACCTTCGTATTCCTCAACCCATAACTACCCTCTGGGCATACCCCATAACCTCTTCCTCCCCCTCACTGTACCCCATCATTCCACCCATTCCTAACCCACCCCCATGCGTTACTCTCCCCACCATCCATCATCATCTCCCCACACTCCTCCATCATCATCATCCCACACTCCTCCATCATCATCACCCCACACTCCTCCATCATCATCACCCCACACTCCTCCATCATCATCACCCACACTCCTCCATCATCATCACCCCACACTCCTCCATCATCATCTCCACACTCCTCCATCATCATCACCCCACACTCCTCCATCATCATCACCCCACACTCCTCCATCATCATCACCCCACACTCCTCCATCATCATCACCCCACACTCCTCCATCATCATCACCCCCACTCCTCCATCATCATCACCCCCACTCCTCCATCATCATCACCCCACTCCTCCATCATCATCTCCCCACTCCTCCATCATCATCTCCCCACTCCTCCCTAATTACACACCCATTGCAATCCTCTCTTCTCCCCTTACCACTCCAGTTTCTCCTCCCCCTCCCCGCCCCCCCTACCCTTCAACCAATCTCCACTTGTCCCTCCCACTCTCCTCCACTAAGAGCTCCCAAACACAGAAAAATATTGCTCCCCACCGCCTGTCACGCCCCGACCAACACTTCATCACTATTCCTCCCAACCGTTGTCTCCCCACCACTCCCCACGAGTTACAGTCTCACTTCGTGAGTTCCCAGGAGTGGTGGAGAGGGGGGGGGGGGATGGGGAGAGGAGAAAGGGTAGGGGTACTCACGTTACAGCTTTCTCCCCACTCCCACTCCTGGTAACTCATGGATCTCCCCCCCCCCCCCCACACACACAGTCTATGTCTGAAGAGGGAACTCATGTGGGAGTAACTCACAGTAAGGAACTCAACTGAGGAGAAAAACACAGGGAACTCACACGAAGGAATTCAGAGGCGGGAACTCAAATGAGGGGAAATTACAGAGAACTCAATCCCCTCCAAGGTTACTCAACCTAGTGGGAACTCAAGTGAGGAGAAGTTATGGAGAACTCAACCCCCCCCCCCCCACCTCCCCATGGTAACTCAACATAGTGGGAACTCAAATGAAGATATATTATGGTGAACTCAAAACCCCCTCCCCATGGTAACTCAACCTGACACTCTTCCGGCAGCTAAGGAGAAGGGAGGAGTTAAGGGGGGACGGGGGGATGATAGGGAACTCACACTCACGTAGAAGTTAACGACAAGAATTGGCCTCCCGTCTCTCTATATTTAATGGGAACGGGTGGGAGGCAGGGAGGAGGGAGCTCAAACCCCATTAGAATTAGACGGTGGGGGGTGGGGGTTTGGGGGGGAGATGAAAACTAAGAATATCAAGGATATACTAAACACATATAAGCAAATTCCCAACATAAAATATGCACACTGACATTACTGGAGTAATTACCAACATCAAAGGGAGATTAATTAATCCATGATTTCAAACAACTTAAAAAAAAAAAAGCACTTAAACTACCCCCCCGCCCAGTTAAACTACCTCCCCAAGGACTTGTTCAGAGTACTAGGGGTCATGTCGAGGTAAGGAAATACGAATCTATATCATCATGATGTAGCCGGCGTCATCTTTTGGAAAAGCTTCAGTAAAATTTTCAAAGCAGTGGAAGGGAACATACGCGCCAATGCGTAGCAGACAGGTCTATTTCTAAAACGAAGCCAAGACGATGGAACGATGAAATGAAAATAAAAAAAGGTGCTTGTTTAAGAAAGTAGTTCATAAGAAACTCACGAAAAGCCAATAACCAACACGATAAGAAATATGTAGGTTAGCGTAGGGAAAGTAAAAAGAGTTATACGACAGAGTACACGTCAGTATGAAACGTATACTGCTGAAAATAGCACAGGAAACCCTATGGAGTATCGCACTTACGTTAGAAGTAAGAGAGTCATTACCCAGTCAATTGGTCCATTAATCAAAGAAAACGGTGACGCGGTTCAAGAAAACGAAGTCGTGGCAAAAATATGAAATACCTTTTCGTTTTTGCATCAAGGGTCGCAATGTCGTGCTTAACAACATCAACAACAACAACAAGAACGATATAATAATAATAACAATAATAGTAATAATAATAATAAAATAATAATAATAATAATAATAATAATAATAATAATAATAATAACAACAATAATAATAATAATAATAATAATAATAATAATAATAATGATAATAATAATAATAATAATAATAATAATAATAATAATAATAATACAATCTGTCTTTACAACTATGTTGGAGGATAACATGGCTCCTATGCTTCTGGCTTTGTTAATTCCCGTAGTCATGACGCCTTGTGTTTTCCGAGCCGTGTTAAGTTCTGCGGCGTGGGTTAGAAAATGGGGCCACGTTGCTAAATTAGTAGGAAGGCGGTGGGGTGGGGGGGGGGGGGGGAGGAAGGGTTAATTACCATTCATTAGCCAGTCTTCATAACTCTAGTTAGGCAGGAAAGACACGCTGGATGTATCGTCAGCAACACCTACTGCCTCTCCTGCTGTGTGTGTGTGTGTGTGTGTGTGTGTGTGTGTGTTCTTGTTGGTAACCAACTGAGCACGACGGTATACGACGCTTGAGCACGATGGTATACGACCCTTTGAGCACGACGGGACGACCATGGGCTCTGGCCTCGTCTTTGATCCTAACCCTTAAAAAGGTGTCAGGTCAAAGGTGACGCCGTCACAACCACGAATCATACACGTCACGCTGAACGAACGAAACATATACACACGTTCTTCTATTGGTTCATCTGCATATAGCGAGCGCGTCGTGGTATGGGGCAAAGCTATACCCCATAGTACGGGGCAAAGCTATACCCCAGGCAGAGATATAGAAAGCTAACCCCCGGCATGGAAATGGTCGATGCTTCCTATAGTTTCTCGTGGGGCGACCGACCACACGAGAATAGACCGTTAGGGTCCCTCCCTTACGACCCTGTTACGTCACAGTTGTGGCGTATTCCCTCCACGGGGTCTGTCTTTCCCTATGATCTCCCGTTTATCATAATCATATACATATCCTAGCCTGAGCCAGGTTCCCATTTTACGGGCCAATCCCTAGGGAAGGATGAACAGCTGGGTTGACTGTGGACCGGCCGCCGCAACCGGGATTCGAACCTTCGCGTTTGACCCAAGGCGACCCGTGAATGCGTCACGGTCAGAAACGCTAACCTCACTTCAAACAACATACAGAATTTCTAGAGGAGGTGTATATGAGCGGACGGTCAGAGAATCAAGTCAAATGGGTATGTCTGAGGGTACAGTAGTTCCAACAATGTTATATGGTTGCGAGGCGTGGGCTATAGATAGGGCTGTGCAGAGGAGGGTGGATGTGCTGGAAATGAGATGTTTGAGGACAATATGTGGTGTGAGGTGGTTTGATCGAGTAAGTAATGAAAGGGTAAAAAGATGTGTGGTTATAAAAAAGAGTGTGGATGAGAAAGCAGAAGTGGGTGTATTGAAATGGTTTGGTCACATGGAGAGAATGAGTGAGGAAAGATTGACAAAAAGGATATATGTGTAAGAGGTGAAGGGAACAAGGAGAAGCGGGAGACCAAATTGGAGATGGGAGGATGGAGTGAATTGGAACGATGTGGTATACTGGGGTCGACGTGCTGTCAGTGGACTGAACCAGGGCATGTGACACGTCTGGGGTAAACCCTGCAAAGGTCTGTGGGGCCTGGATGTGGATAGGGAGCTGTGGTGTCGGTACATTACACATGACAGATAGAGACTGGATATGAGCAGATGAGGCCTTTCTCAGTGTGATCCTGGCGCCGCCTCGCTAACGCGGGAAACGGCGATCATGGCCATGTTAGAGGAGAGGAAGATAATCATCAATAAACCAAATCCAATTCCTATGGCTCGACTCTGGTGCTGACACAGACCATTAGATTCAAACTTAATTAGACCCCCCCCAAAAAAAAAATAAGGCGGTGAAGGGGAGGGGGGTGTGTGTGGGGGTGGGGGACCACAGCTGTAAAAGAGGTGTCACGAGAAACGGAATGGAACATTACCCCAGAGCGGTGGACGAGGCACGCGGAATAAACGATGAAACAGAAAGTAAACGCAGGTTAAGATGAATTATTCACAAGTATGTATATCATAGAAAACGTGAGCTTAAATCGCCCGTCAGACGTACATGTTAATTAATTCAACCACGTTAATGTATCCAGTCACACATGGCAAAGGTTAAGACATTATTCATGTGGGTTAGAAATGACCATTGGCCCCCCCCCCCCGCCCTTCCCCCTTACACACACACCGCACATCAGGGGGGGTTGGCCGGCCTGGGGGGGGAGGGGAAGGTTCCCCTTCCTGCCGCGAGAGGGGCTAACATCTCGACCTTACCTATGTAGTCTAACCCTGATGTAAAGAACCTTACCAGCAGGACTAATGCAAAACTGATCACACCCTTTACAGGGCATATTGTACACACAACCCGTCTTTGGAAGTGATAAGACTTTCCCTAACTCTATCATTATTAATATTAAGAAGTTTTAACTTGCTTAATGTTCCAGTTTTCATAAACTCAGACTTGACCCTGATTATAAAAAATACAAAAAATACCCTAAACTATGACCCCTCCATAGTCTCTCTCTCTCTCTCTCTCTCTCTCTCTCTCTCTCTCTCTCTCTCTCTCTCTCTCTCTCTCTCCCGTCTCCCTACGTCTCATTTAAGGTCTGACCTTAGTAATATACCTGTCTATCCGTGACTGAAGCGTTCCACCATAATATATATATATATATATATATATATATATATATATATATATATATATATATATATATATATATATCTATATATATATATATATATATATATATATATATATATATATATATATTTTTCTTCTTTTCTTTTAAACTATTCGCCATTTCCCGCATTAGCGAGGTAGCGTTAAGAACAGAGGACTGGGCCTTTTTTGGAATATCCTCACCTGGCCCCCTCTGTTCCTTCTTTTGGAAAATTAAAAAAAAAAAAAAAAAGGGGAGGATTTCCAGCCCCCCGCTCCCTCCCCTTTTAGTCGCCTTCTACGACACGCAGGGAATACGTGGGAAGTATTCTTAATCCCCTATCCCCAGGGATAATATATATATATATATATATATATATATATATATATATATATATATATATATATATATATATATATATGGCAATCTCATGTTCGTCTATGAACCCGGAAATTATCGTACATCTCTCAACCCTCGACCGTTAACGGGACTTAGCGTCGAGTCAAATGGTCGCTCGCTTATCATAGTCGTCTTGATGGCCAATAAAATGTCGTTGCTTCAAGGATTTTCAACCATTACACACATACGAAAAAAAAAACCTAACACGGAGCGAATAAAA
>NC_092230.1:39863098-39873098 GCF_036320965.1 Panulirus ornatus
GGATCAAATAAACAAAATCATATCAGAATGGTCATGTCATATGGGGCCAAGATGCTTTTAAAGAAAAAAAGGCCCAGAGCTAAGCTGCAATACAGAAATTTAAAAAACAGTTTGTATAATATAAATGCCATCCTTAAATGATTTTTTGAAGAGGAAACACCATTTAAAAATTTTTCCTACAAACATAACATGCCATTAAGAAAAAAAATGCTTTACCAATATAAAAAAAAAAGCCGCCATTTATAATGCTGCCTATGAACTTAAAACTCCACTTCAGAACTAATGAATATAAAACGCCATTTAACAGCCTCACTATGAAAACCCTCATCTAAATATAGTCTTGTACATTTAAAAAAACCGCCCATGTGAAAATAAATGGCCCATGGTCATAAAACGCTATTCAAATACAAGTGAAAGATAAGCCGGCATTAAAAAAAAACTATATAGAAAAAAATACAAAAAACATGAACAGTAGACGTAATCCAAAACCATTTTGTGACTGAAAGACCATTTAAACCCAGTATCTGGATATAATGTACTATTTAAATACTAGCTTGTGATAACGCCATTCAAGACCCAGTGTATGAGCATTTACTGCTATTTAAAAGCAATTTTTTTCTTAACATAAGACGCCATTCAAAAGTGATTTTTTTAAACATCAAACGCCATGTAAATGCTTTTTTTTGTACATTATACGCCATTTAAATGTCAGTTGTTTTTTTAAATATCAAACGGTACTGATAAAGGCAAGAAATATACCAGGAAAAATATGAAGTTGGTTTAGTACAGATGATGAACGTGTTTGACGGTGAATACCTGGGGAGGGGAGGAGAGGGGGGAGAGGAGAGGGGGGATTTAACAGGTTGAAGGAAGAAGGGAGTGTGTGTTTGAAGGGGTGTGAGGGGATAGGAGGGAGGGGGGAGGGGGGTGGGCAATGTTGAACGAGTCGCGGATTGAACGCCTACTACTGGCCTTGAGCGAGCTGGGGTTTCGGGGGGGGGGGAAACTGGGGGGTGGGGGTGAGAGGGGGGAAAGTGTGAACGAGTAGTGGGGGGAGGGGGGAGATGGGAGGACTGAACCTGCAAGGGAAGGAAGGGAGGGAGGGAGTGTAGGGGAGGGGAGGGGGAGGGGGGGAAGTGGGGGAGGTAAGGTCTGACCGGATCCCGGGGTTAGAGCGAGTTCGTTGGGTGTTGGTGTCGAGTGACTGAAGGGAAGGAGGGGGAGGGGGGAGGGAAGGAGGGTGGGAGGAGGAGGGGAAAAGGGGAGGGGGGGAGGAGGGTAATGATGATGGTGGCCGTGGCCTCTTGGAGAGAGAGAGAGAGAGAGAGAGAGAGAGAGAGAGAGAGAGAGAGAGAGAGAGAGAGAGAGAGAGGAGGGGGAAAGGAATGGAGGGAGGGAGTGGAGAGAGAGAGTGGGGGGGGTGGATGGTGGGAGCAGCACCTGCCCCCCCCCCCCCCACCAAGTGATCAATATATCGATCAGAAGAGAACACTGTTGTTACCTTGTGCCGAGGCCATTTACCTCTCTCTCTCTCTCTCTCTCTCTCTCTCTCTCTCTCTCTCTCTCTCTCTCTCTCTCTCTCTCTCCACACACACACACACACACTCTTACTACACCCCTTATCAATAACCCCCACCCCCCCCTCTAACTATCTATCTCCTTACATTAGTACAGATAAATATATATATCAAGATATATCTAAAGCATCAAACTGAACAAATAGTTACGCAAAAAGAAAAAAAAAATAAGAATCATAGAAATAAAAGCCTCCGCTTGTCACCAGTGCACTACCCTCCCCCCGTACTTTTCCAGGGCCGTTCGGGAAAATGTAAACACGAGAGGCGGGCCGGGCAGCTGTGTGGTACCTGCGTCCAGCGTACAAGATGGCTGCTGACAAAGGGGGGGGGGGGGGGGATGGGGAGATGGGAAAAAGGGGGGGAATGGGGGTGATGGGAAAAGCAGGGGAGGTAGGGGGAGACGGATGACTGGCTAATTCGACCCATACTGGGTATTGTGGGGGGGGGGGAGGGGAAGACCTCAAACTATACCCAGTCAATCAAGAAAAAAATAAAAAAAACAGGAAAAATTGCCTTTTTTTAAAGGCCCATCACTGCCTTTTTTAAAGGCCCACCACTGCCTTTTTTTTAAAGGCCCAACACTGCCGGGTTTTTTTTAAGGCTCACCACTACCATTTTTTTTCAAAGGCCCGTTTGCCTTCAATTTCTCAACATTAAAAAAAAAAAAACGCCCTGACTTAAAGCTTCGATTCACCACCTTAAAAACCATAATAATAATAATAATTTTGTGTTCTCAATTATACGTAATCAGACGACGCTTTCCAACTGTAGAAAACAAGAAATGGTACTAATTACCATTTTAAGAGGCTTAGACCTATTAATTATCATGCTAATGATATTACCAACGCTGTATTCAAAAATTTTCAAAAACCTTATAGAAAGAAAATTATTTACATATTCTCCTACATAACATTAGAGAACAAAAAAAAATGTTCATCAAAGAACAAGACTCAATTCATATATCCTACAGAACACGATCATACAATTCATACATCCTACAAAACACGATCATACAATTCATACATCCTACAGAACACGGTCATACAATTCATACATCTTACAGAACACGGTCATACAATTCATACATCCTACAGAACACGATCATACAATTCATACATCCTACAGAACACGGTCATACAATTCATACATCCTACAGAACACGATCATACAATTCATACATCTTACAGAACACGGTCATACAATTCATACATCCTACAGAACACGATCATACAATTCATACATCCTACAGAACACGATCATACAATTCGTTATACTGAAACAAATGATAACTTCGAAGTTCTACTCAATAAATTCCTTCAGAAGAACATGTGAGAACATCTCGTCTATGTAAAGCAGGAAGAGATACCGAAGATGTTTCTAAAACACAGGACCTACAAACTGAAATGTAAACACGTGTGTTCGTTCCCCTCTGGTTAATGTATTCTTCAGTATCTTTGAGGTCTACGTAATGCACAAGAAAATTGGGGGGAAAATAATACAGCAAGATATAATACAGGAAAAAATAATACAGCAAGATATAATACAGGAAAAAATAATACAGGAAAAAATAATACAGCAAGATATAATACAGGAAAAAATAATACAGCAAGATATAATACACGAAAAAATAATACAGCAAGATATAATACAGGAAAAAATAATACAGCAAGATATAATACAGGAAAAAATAATACAGCAAGATATAATACAGGAAAAAATAATACAGCAAGATATAATACAGGAAAAAATAATACAGCAAGATATAATACAGGAAAAAATAATACAGCAAGATATAATACAGGAAAAAATAATACAGCAAGATATAATACAGGAAAAAATCTCATGGTTTATTAACGATAGAGAAGCACTTTATTTTTCATTAAAAAATGACCATTAACTATCATTCTGTTGTAGGTTATTTAAATAAAAACATTATTCTATGTAGATTATTCTAAAAAGTATCATTCTGATGCAGATTATTTAAATAATGGCATCATTCTGCTGTGGATCATTTAAATAAAAGCATCATTCTGTTGTGGATCATTTAAATAAAAGCATCATTCTGTTGTGGATCATTTAAATAAAAGCATCATTCTGTTGTGGATCATTTAAATAAAAGCATCATTCTGTTGTGGATCATTTAAATAAAAGCATCATTCTGTTGTGGATCATTTAAATAAAAGCATCATTCTGTTGTGGATCATTTAAATAAAAGCATCATTCTGTTGTGGATCATTTAAATAAAAGCATCATTCTGTTGTTATTTTCTATATTTTCTAAGTGACGCTTCTGTAATGTGCCATATTATCTAAGAGTTGAATAATTAAATTAACATCTGTACTTAATCATCATGAAAGTCATCACACCCTAATATGTCTTATATGATTATTATTCCTATAAATATATAGATATTCATAGAAAACGTACAGCACGTGGCCACGTCACGTGCCCCTTGACTCATGCTTGGGGATGAACGGGTTAGGGTTGGGGGGTCGCGCGTCACGTGCAATGATATCGACCGTTTTCTGTGAGTCATCGACACGTGGTGGTGCGCGTGGTGGGGTTGGTGTGTGTGGGGGGGGGGGGGGCAACGAACGCGCGCCAGGGCCGTTACGGAAAATGTAAACAAGAGGCAACGAACCCTGGAGGGTGTGTGTGGGGGGGGGGGGTTCCACACCCTGGGGTGATGACGGGGGAGGGAGGGAGGGAGGGTGGGGGGATGGGTGGGGTGGAGTGGGGGGGTTGCATGCCTGGGGGTGGAGGAGAGGGGGTTCAGGAGGGACGCATCCTTTGGGGGGGGAGAAAGGGGGGTTTTGCAGGGAGGTGGGGTGCATTCTTGGGGGGGAGGAAAGGGGTTCAGAGGAAGGTCCGGGGAGGGGGAGGGGGAGGGGCGCATCCAATGAATGAAAAGGGGTTCAGGGGGGGAAAGCCTGGGGGAGAGGAGGAGGGGTGTATCCTTGGAGAGGGGGGGAAAGGGGTTCAGAGAGATGGGGTTGTTATGAGTGGGAATATGGTGGGGGAGAGTGATGGGGGGGGAGGAAAATTTTGGGGAGGGAGGGAGGGATTGTTGTAGGTGGGAACGTAAGAGGGGAAAATCAGGGGGAGGGGTTGGGTTGTGATGGGTGGATATGGAGAGAATAGAATTATGGAGATAGAGAGAGAGAGGGAGGGAGAGCAAGAGGGGAGAGTGAATGTGAGAGGCAAGATAGGGGAAGGGAAGGCCAAATGTAAATATACGGGGAGAGGAAGTGTGGTGGGGAGGAGAAGTGTGGTGGGAAGGGGAAGTGAGGTAGGTTGGGGTAGTGTGGTGGAGAGGGGAAGTGTGGTAGGGGGGGGAAGTGTGGTGGTAAGGGGAAGGGTGGTGGGTTGGGGAAATTTGGTGGGAAGGGGAAGTGTGGGGAGGGGAAGTGTATGGGGAGAGGAAGTGTAGTGGGTAGGGGAAGTGTAGTGGGGAGAGGAAGTGTGGTGGGGAGGGGAAGTGTGGTGGGGAGGGGAAGTATGGGGAGACGGGTTTTGATAAATCTTGTTTTGTGTGTCAAATGTATCCAGTCATACCCGACTCCTGCTTCTCAAACACATCACAACATATCATCATGATGATGATGATGATCAACGTGGACGAAAATACAACACCACAACAACACTATCTGTATACAACACCACAACGACACTATCTGTATACAACACCACAACGACACTATCTGTATACAACACCACAACGACACTATCTGTATACAACACCACAACGACACTATCTGTATACAACACCACAACGACACTATCTGTATACAACACCACAACGACACTATCTGTATACAACACCACAACGACACTATCTGTATACAACACCACAACGACACCATCTGTATACAACACCACAACGACACTATCTGTACACCTCAACCTTCCCCCATCCATCCCCCCCTAATCATACAGCTGTATCCCCCACCACACTGCCACAGCTGTGTGTTCACATATCTAGAACATCTCCCTCCTTCTATCTCCTTATTTCTGATCACCGAATCACAGTTTTAAAGAGGGGGGAATTCTACGTTCAGTTCTCGAATGCATTCAATATCTTGAAAGCTTCGGTTTAAATCTCCTCTAAGTCTATGCTTTTTTTTTTTTCAAAGAGAATAATTTCACGTCTTTGAGTCTATTGTTTGTCCCCCCCCCCCTCCTTCATAAGGGTTATTTCCGAATGAGGGAATTGGTATGACTGTTCTTCTTTGTATTCGTTCTAATGGTTTTTCCCTCCATGTATGAGCAGGCTTGGTGATCAGATCTTGAGGGGAAGGGGACTTCAAGTTAGGTCAGACCAGGTGCATTAAGAAGTGTTAAGAATCATAATACTTTGAGAGGTTTTTTTTCTATAGCTATATTTCTATCTGTGGATCCCAACCTCCTGTTGGCTCTACGTATAGCAGGCGACGACAAGTATTTCAGGTCAATAGCGATATACAATCAACTCCAAAGGTCATTTTTTTTTCATATATAACATCACTTCCAATAATGAACTACTGTGCATTTACTCCTAGTGATGTATACTTTCACCACTATGAGTGACTCATTTGGCATTTCTCTAAACTCATAAATTCGATTGCCTCTCTCTCTCTCTCTCTCTCTCTCTCTCTCTCTCTCTCTCTCTCTCTCTCTCCTACATCAGTCTGTCTACGTCACTCCCAATCCTCAGGGAGCCAGTCGTCCTCTGGACATGGACCACATATCCTATGTTCGAGTCGTCGAGAAATTTATTCTTGAAATACCGTGTGTGGGTTGCCTTCTGCCTGTTGCTAGGTCGGTGAAGTGGATCAACGAGAATATCACTGGTCCCAGCAGGAGTTCCCTGTGGAACCTCACTTCTCACGTGGGACACTTCTCCCGTCTTGCTACCACTTCTTCGTCTCCTCACCACTTCTTCCGTCTCCTCACCGCTTCTTCGTCTCCTCACCACTTCTTCGTCTCCTCACCACTTCTTCGTCTCCTCACCACTTCTTCGTCTCCTTACCACTTCTTCGTCTCCTCATCGAGGGCCAGTTAACCCTCGAACACACACTAGATTCTTCCATCTCCTATGTTGTCGTCTCCAGCTTGTGTGTTCTCCTAGGTTCATCAGTCGAAAGTTTTATGAGAACTTAAGGACGTAATACCAAAGGGTATTTTGAAATATCCCAATGATTACCATAACATATATATGACGAAACAATTCATCCAGACTGGTTATGCATAACATTTCTAATGTGATATTCACGGTGGGGGTCGTCTGCCAATTTATTATCTTCGAGGAATTACGAGAGATTTGGTCTCAGATCATGACTGCTTCTCACACTCTTTCTCAAGCAAAAAAATAAGAAAAAAAGAAAAAATAGAGCTGGTGGGCTGGTCATTCACAGTGCATTTTCTATTGCCTTTTATGAAAACTGGCGTAACGTCGTGTTTTATGGAAGATATCGTCGTATTTCAAGGAAGATATCGTCGTATTTCAAGGAAGATATCTTCACATTTCAAGGAAGATATCGTCGTGTTTTAAGGAAGATATCGTCGTATTTCAAGGAAGATATCTTCACATTTCAAGGAAGATA
The DNA here is from genome assembly GCF_036320965.1 of Panulirus ornatus. Lineage (NCBI taxonomy): Eukaryota > Metazoa > Arthropoda > Malacostraca > Decapoda > Palinuridae > Panulirus > Panulirus ornatus. The sequence goes on from NC_092230.1 coordinate 39,870,258, forward strand.
TCGTCGTGTTTTAAGGAAGATATCGTCGTATTTTAAGGAAGATATCGTCGTATTTTAAGGAAGATATCGTCGTGTTTTAAGGAAGACATCGTCGTATTTTAAGAAAGATGTCGTCGTATTTTAAGAAATATATCCTCTCAACTGAGAAAGACATGTTCGTAGACTCAGAAAGACACCGTCTCGACCAAGTAAGTGACTTGTTCGTATTTAATATGATCAAGACATCTCAGCACTTCACTAACATACAACACATTTTGTCTCTCATGTCCACATCTTTATATCAAAGGTTCTGGACTACGTTCTGTGCTGGTGGTGTGTTAGCATACGAGCTTCCTGAGGCGAACACTGAGTCGAAATGCTTGGGTGTACGAGAAGCCATTTCTTTACTTTTGGCACTTAAGGTGATTATAAAGGTGCCATATTAATTATGAAATTATAAAGGCGCTATATTCGCTATATACGTGGTATGTTAATGATGAAAGTGCCATATGAATTATAAAGGTGCCATATTAATTATGAACGTACCATATCAATTATAAAGGTGCCATATTAATTATGAACGTACCATGTCAATTATAAAGGTGCTATATTCGCTACATACGTGGTATGTTAATGATAAAAGTGCCATATGAATTATAAAGGTGCCATATTAATTATGAAAGTGCCATATAAATTATAAAGTTGCCGCATTCTTTGTAAAGGTGCCATATTCATTGTAAAGGTGCCATATTCATAATAAAGGTGACATATTCATAATAAAGGTGACATATTCATGGTAAAGATGACATAGTCACTTTGCACTAATCCTACAGTATACATATCCTTGACTTCATATCTTCCTTTTAAAGTATTTATAGGTTTTTTTTTTTTCTAACGATGTGGGGCGTTGTCCACCAATCCTCTCGTTAAATAATGCCGTATGTCTTTGATCACATCATTTATTAATTCATCCATCACATTGCCCGCGAAGTTCAGCAGAGTCTAACACCCCCTTACATTTTTCTTTTCTTTTATCAGGGGGAGAGAAGGGGGTCCATTCTGGCACATGTATCGGTACAAGTGAGCGGAAAAACATGTTTTTTTGGGGTGGGGGAGGAAGGTACCCCCTATGGGCAAGATACCCCCATTCAAGAAGGTACCGCCTATGGAATAATGACACCGTAGGATGATAATCCCCGAGTATGATGTACCAGTTGCGGTGGTGCCGCCTGTGGATGATGACGCTTTTGGAATAATACTACTTCAGGATGATCGATCATTCCTTTATGATAACTCTTTGTGGATAATAATGCCCCTTTTACGATGATAATTCTCTCAGGATATTTACTTGTGGATAATAATACTCCTTTTACGATGGTCATTCCTTTAGGATAACTCCTTGTGGATAATGATATCCTTTTTACGATGATAATTCCTTTCCGATAACTCCTTGTGGATAATAATACTCCTTTTACGATGATAATTCCTTTAGGATAACTCCTTACGGATAATAATACTCCTTTTACGATGATAATTCCTTTAGGATAACTCCTTATGGATAATAATACTCCTTTTACGATGATAATTCCTTTAGGATAACTCCTTGTGAATAATAATACTCCTTTTACGATGATAATTCCTTTAGGATAACTCCTTGTGAATAATAATACTCCTTTTACGATGATAATTCCTTTAGGATAACTCCTTGTGGATAATAATACTCCTTTTACGATGATAATTCCTTTAGGATAACTCCTCTAGGATAATAAACCCCCTTCTAGGATGATTACTCCCCTTAGGGATGATACTGCTTTTGGGATTGTAAATTCCTACCTCCACCCTCCCCCCACCCTTTTCCCCTTCTCTCTCTCTCTCTCTCTCTCTCTCTCTCTCTCTCTCTCTCTCTCTCTCTCTCTCTCTCTCTCTCTCTCGTGCAGTCTTCTGTAATTCAATAATCTGTTATCCTAAATGAAATTGAAAAAGAAATACAGTTCGAATAAATCTTTGAAAAAAAAACAAGGAATACATCAGCTACAGACTTAATCAAATCCTTGCAAAGAAAAAATAAATAAATACAACAAATACAGTGGAAATACATCCTTGTAAACATGAACTACAACAGACTAAACAAAAAAATCTTAAGAATACATCATAAACACAAGTCATAACATTGAATAAATCTCTTGAAATAAATTCGAAAAAAATACAATAGATAGGAAAAGACAAAACTCTAATGCACGAAATTTGAGTTAAATATATGACAAGAGACGTAAGGGGCTTGTGTTAGGATACACACACACACACACACACACACACACACACACACACACACACACACACACACACACACACACACAGTGCTCACCCTGGGATTCGAAATTCCTCATGTCTGTGTTCGGACGTATAGAACTGCCTGCGTCTTAGGTAGCTTAAGTTCGGTTACGTTATAATCCTACACAAGACATAAAAAAAAATGAATCTTATTTATCATAAACGAATCTTATGATTCGATTCTTAACTTCTCTATCATTAATGGATTATAATTATTGAGGATAAAAGTGATGAAAGAAATAAGTTCAGATACGTTCCGAACGCAGCTCCGTAGAGCGACAATGTAAACAAAGGACTTTATTGTTTCCGTATGACTATAACGGTAAATATCACTTGTGTTTTCAAATCCCCTTCTTTAAACCAATATTCCTTCCTCGCGAGAGACCTAAAACATATATAATCATCCTTATCGTAGTTCTTATTAAAGGTCATTGCGGCGGACAACAGATGACACGAACCGTGTATTACATAAATTACTAATAAATGATCTAAGTTAAATGAGGTAGCGTTGGTCTGGTCTGGTCTGGTCGT
>NC_092230.1:39878098-39888098 GCF_036320965.1 Panulirus ornatus
TGACTGTTTAGCTTTCCTTGTACCACAGCTTCCATCGTACTACTGTTTAGCTTTTTCTTCGTATTACAGCTTCCATATTATCACTTTAGCTTTCCCTGTACCACAGCTTCCATATTACCACTGCTTAGCTTTACTTGTACCACAGCTTCCATCGTACTACTGTTTAGCTTTTTCTTCGTATTACAGCTTCCATATTATCACTGCTTAGCTTTACTTGTACCACAGCTTCCATATTACCACTGCTTAGCTTTACTTGTACCACAGCTTCCATATTACCACTGCTTAGCTTTACTTGTACCACAGCTTCCATATTACCACTGCTTAGCTTTACTTGTTACCATAGCTTTTCCTACTACCAACTATATTTTGGCGTGTAATTAATAACAATAATAATAACCTCTTCAGTTGTTTTCTTTTTTCTAATCCAATACGTAACATTTTGCTTATATAAAACATACAGTTGACGGCCTTAATGACGCTGGTTAGGGTAGTTAGGCATTAGTTAGTTAGGTTCTAAGCTCCACAAAACCTAACCAACCGACCGTCATATACCAATGAGTCTGTCTCTTGAAAATCATGGTTGAGTCTCCCACCCAAACCAGAAGGAGGCCCCCCCCCCTGCCCCCCCCCCAAACCCCTTTCTTCCTCCCCCTTGTAAAATTTTACTTTTGATTCCCCCCCCTCCTCCCCTTTCCCCTTTTCCCCTTTTTTATTGGTAAAAGCTTTTTGAAAAAACCTTTTGTTTCCCCCCGTTAGCCCCCATTTTTTGTCATTCTTCTGGCTTTCCCCCCCCCCCCCCCCTTTTCGAGGTTTCCCAACTGGCGAATATATATTATATTATTATTATATATATATAAAAATTATATATATATATAAAATTATATAAAATATATATATATTTTTTTCCTTTCCCACCTCTTTTCGGAATAGTCCTTCCCCAAATAAAAATCCCCAACTAAAAATGTGTTTTTATTCCGATCACATCTCATTTCTTTTTTAAAAATCAAATGTTTCTAAGAGTGGAACCCCAAGGAACATCTAAAAACCCCCCCCCCCCCCCCCAACCACCCCCACCACCCCCCATGCGTCATTTCGATTTTTGTTTGTCTTTTCCTCATAATTTTACAGTAAAAACCTCGAGCGATTGTGGGAGAAGGAGAATAACTTTTATTTACATTACCCATAAAGTATCTTTCTGGCCCCCTTTAAAAGCACGAGCCTCCGGGATTATGACTGGGTACAAGACCAAGAAGTGAAAAATATAAAAAACTCTAATAGATTGTTCATCACTTGCCTTAAAAAAACAAAACCCCTGAGAAATGGTCAGGGGGGTAAAGATCTTTTGTTGAAAAAACTTGTAAATACTTTAATTTTCTTCATATAATTAAATAATCTATAATATATATGATAAACATTTACTTTTGCATTTTTTTTCTTTATATTAAAAAAGCGTGTAACTCCAGGGGGCAAAATGAAATAAAAAGACAAATTTCCCATATTATTAATAAAGAAAATATATATATATATTATATTATATTAATATATATTTAATATAAAAATATATATAATATAGATTATGAAACAAAATCGCGTTGTGGGAACGTGACCCGGGGACTTCCCCCAAAAAGGTCATTTGATCGTACCCCGGACTTTAAAAACCGTTTCTTCACTCTCTCCCTGGGATATTACACCCAAGTTTAATAAATACTTAAAGAGAGACTACCTTACCTTGTCTCAAATTTTATTGTGAGTATATGTTTTCTCCTTATATAACTAAGCCCCTAACCGTTATAATATAATATTATATAAAAAAAAAATATATAATTAAAATAAAAATTATTATTTATACATATTATATTTATTTATAATTATTTATATATATTTTTATATATATATATTAATTATAATATAAAAAAATTTTTGGGAAAAGGGAAGAGTAGTGAAAGCTTTGCGGAAAAATGAAAGCCGCAAGGAGCAGTTTGTGGTATTGCAGTGAATTATTAAAAAAAGGGGGGGACTGTATGTTGCTGGTTGTAAAGGTATTTTTAAAATATGTATGACTCTGGTGAGGTGGCCCCGAGGATTGGCGGAAAGCTGCATAGTGCCCTGTACAAAGGCAAAGGGGATTTAAAGTGAGTGCTCAAAAATTTCAGAGGTATAAGTTTGTTGGTTTTCCTGGTAAAATTTTATGGGAGGTATTGATTGAGAGGGTGGCATGAAGGCATCAGATTGGGGAAGAGCAGGGTGGGGTTTTAGAAGTGGTAGAGGATGTGTGGTAGGTGGTTGCTTTGAAGGGAAAGTATGTGAGAAAATTAGAAAAAGCAAATGGATTTGTAAGTAGCATTTATGGATCTGGGGGTGATAGAGTTGATAGAGGCTCTGTGGGAAGTTTAAGAAAAATATGTGTGGGGGGAAAGTTGTTAGAGCCGTGAAAAGTTTTATCGAGGATGTAAGGCATGTGTCGGTAGGAAAAGAGGAAAAATGATTGGGTTTTTCATGAATGAAAGGGTTTTGGGGCAGGGGTGTGTGATTTCTCCATGGTTGTTTAATTTGTTTATGTTTGGGGTTTTTTTTGGGGGTAAATGCAAAGAGTTTTGAAAGAGGGCAAGTATGAAGTCTTTTTGGGGATGGAGAGCTTGGAAGGGGGCAGTTGTGTTTTGCCCGATGATAAGCGCTGGTGCTGATTATGTGAGAAAATGCAGGGGTGGTGACGGAGTTTGGTAAAAATGTGTGAAGAAGAAAGTTAAGAGTAAATGTGAATAAAGCAAAGGGTTTTTAGGTACAGTAGGGTTTTAGGTCCCAAATCAAATTTTTAGGTGATTTGAATGGAAAAAGCTGGAAAGGGAAAGGAAATGTTTAGATATCTGGGGGTGATTGGCAGCGGTGGAACCCCTGGAAACGGAAGTGGATCAAAAGGTGGGGAAGGGGGCGAAAATTCTGGGGGCCCTTTAAAAAAAGTTGGGGGAAGTCGAAACATTTCTCGGAAAGCAAAAATGGTAGGGTTTGAAGGAATAGGGGTTTCCCAACAATGTTGTATGGTTGCGAGGCGTGGGTATGGATAGGCGTGCGAGGAGGATGTGCTGGAAAATGAGATGTTTGAGGACAATGTGTGGTGTGAGGTGGTTTAAATCGAGTGAGTACGTAAGGGAAAAGAGAGATGTTTGAAAAAAAAGAGCGTGTTTGAAGACAGAAGAGGGTGTTTAAAAGTGGTTTGGGCACATGGAGAGAATGAGTAGGAAAGTTTTTCCCAAGAGTATATGTGTCGAGGTGGAGGAAAACGAGGAAAAAGGGGAGCCCAAAATTGAGGTGAAAGAGGAGTAAAAAAGATTTTGTGTGATCGGGCCTAAAATTTCCGGAGGGTCAAAGGGAGGAAAGGAAATAGAGTGAATTGGAGCGATGGGGGTAAAAACCGGGTTGACGTGCTGTCAGTGGAATTGAAAAGCATTGAAGCGTCTGGGTAAACCATGGAACTTGTAGGTATGTTATTGCGGTGGTGACGTATTATACATGTGAAAGGGGGGGGGGGGGGTGGCCATTTCTTTCGTCTTTTTCCCCCTTGCGCTACCCCTCGAAAACGGCCGGGAGACAGCGCCAAAGTAAAATAAAAAAATAAAATATATAATAAAATTATGAATAAAACTATTCATATTAGTTATTATATCTCGTCCCCATGCCCTCCTCCATCTTTGTTTACATTCTTTTTACTTATTTTACGAGAACCCTTGTGGTGCCTGCTTGCCACAAAAAACGCCACGATGCTGACAAGTACAATGAACAAGGACGTGCACCAAGGGCCCGTACACGAACCCCCAGCTCTGGGCCAGTGGGGGTCTGTTCCGGGGGAAAAAACGTGGAACGTGAACACTTTTCCCAACGCCCACGGCACAACACGGGCCCAGCCCATTTTTCCATGTACCCAAGACAAAATTTTAAAAAAATGAAAAATTTAAGACGAACGAATCCCAGCCAGTTTATTTCTATCTTCTCTCTCTCCTCTCTCTCTCTCTCCCCCTCTCTCTTCTCTCTCTCTCCTCTCTCGTGGAGGAGTGTGTGTGTTGTTGTGTGTGTGTGTTGAGAGGAAGAGAGAGAGAAGGAGAGAGAGAGAGAGAGAAGAGGAGAGAAGAGAAGAGAGAGGAGAGGTTCATTTTTTAAAAGGGGAGTGTCTTACGTAATTGTTAAGGCAAAACCTTTACTAATTCCCTGATACTTTATAAGGTAATGATTAAATTAAGAAAATACAACAGAACAAAAAATTGAAATCGATTCTTAATATGTGATGATTGATATATATCTTTCACAATCTATTTGGAAAAAGAGATAAGTTCTTTCTTTTTACATATATTTCGTACAATATTACGAATGGATTAAATGATTAAATGAAAATAAAACTCTTTAGATGCTTAATAAAATTATTTTGAAAATTTAAAGAAACCCCAACAAAAGGAAAATAACAAATAGCAGGTGGAATTTTGCGGTTATTCACTGATGTGTTTATAAAGTTGTTTTGACGACATTGTTTTGGCATTTTTTTTTCATAAAGGTGATAGGGAGCTTTAAGAAGTTTAAAACGTTAAAATAAAAAAGGAGAGAAAGTTAAAAATCACGCCAGACAGTCAACATGAGGTCAATACAGAAGTTAGCCCACGTCACAATGAGCTCTGAAATCAGGCCAGGTCAGCATAGTGACGTCGCAGGTCAACATGAGGTCAATAACCATCCCAGGTTAGTTGGAGGTTAATGACCAACCGAGGTCAGTAAGTACCCCGGATTGTCACGTCAGTAACGACCTCAGGTCAACATGAGATCAGTAACCATCCCAGGTCAACATGTGATCGCTGGCTCAGGTCAACATCAGAGGAAGGTCCATCCCAGGTCATCGATGACCCAATTTGCATTTCCCCGTCAAAAAATGATCCAATAACCTCCCAGTTTAATATGAACCCCCCCAAAAAGCATCCCAGTCATTGACCGCAATTAGCATCCCAGGTCAATATGACCTCAATAAAAAATCCCCCCGGGCATGATCATGTCGAGTCTTGTCGTGTTCCCCCCCAAAAAGTTTAAAATATTTTTTGAATGAGTGCAGACTGCGAAGTACATTTGTAATACACTACTAAGAACTAAGATTATAAATAAAATAATGATTCGGTAAATAATAAAAATGATATCATTAATAATAAAAAAAAATAATAATAATTAAAAAATTTAATAATAAAAATGATAATGATAATATAATAAAAATTTATAATAAAATTTATATTGAAAATTAAAAAATAAAAATAATACAAAATAATAATAATAATAATAAAAATTGATTGGAGCATGCTTAGATGTGGAAAAAAACCCCAAAAGTACGTCAAAAACGACTTGAGTATAAAACGGTATACGACCCTTGAGCACGACGGTACCCCTTGAGCACGAGGGTGCAACCCTTGAGCAGACGGTACGCCCCTGAGCAGCGGTACAAACCCTAGACCCACGATGGTCGACCTTTGAGCCGAGGTAGGGACCTTGAGAAACGCGGAAAACGACCTTCAGTACGACGGTGCGACCCTTCAGTACACGGTAACGCCCCTTTTCAGTACGACGATACAAAAGGGGGCATGACGGGCGTGCCCTTTTTTCTTGGTCGGGTCATGAGCAAGCCATTATATTCAAGCCCCAATCGACCCGTCGTACACAAACAACCACCACACACACAACCCACGTGCAAAATTTTCCCCGTACTGGGTAAATAAATAATCACAAACAGTAATTAAATAGGAATGTAAAAAATCAAATCCACTCCATGAAAAACCTAAAAAAATTATACACACTTTTGAAAAAACACACATAACACAATGGTTTTAATATATATATATATTATATTTATTATTATATATATTATAAATATATATATATATATATATTACTCCACACGCCCCCAGTAAATGTGTCATCCCCCCCTTAAAGTTTTGAAGCCCCCACCACAACCCCCCCCCTCCCTCCCCTCTTTCGTCGCTTTCATCCCCCCCCCATCCACCCCTTCCCCCCCTCCCCTTTATTTCCCCCCCCCCCCCCTGCACTCTCCCTCGCCCTACACCAACCCAAACCCTTCCCCCAAATCCTTTCTCCCAACCCCCCCCCCCTCCTCCCCATCAACTCCCCAAACCCTTTTCCCCCCTTCCACAAGCCGGCCCCCTACCCCCCTCGCCACCCCTCAATAACTCTCACTCCCCCCTTTTGCCAGTCTCCCCGCCCCCTCCCCCAAACCCCCCCCCCCACCCCCCAACCTTTCCTCCCACCCCACCCAATAATCCCCTCCCCCCCCCCCCCCCCCTTCTTTCCCCCCATAGAACATGGCCGTCACGTGTATTGATTGTGTCGGGACCACACCCCAGGGAAGAGAGAGAGAGAGAGGGGAGAGAGAGAGAGAGAGAGAGAAGAGAGAGAGAGAGGTCGAAGACCTCCTCAGGGAACACGTCCTCCTGTCCTAAAGTCGTCTCTCCCCTCTCTCCCCTCTCTCCCCTTCTTTTCTCTCCCCTCTCTCTCCCCTTTCCCCTTTTTTCTCTCTCTCTAACCCCCTCTGCCATGCCAGGCTAAGAGACCCACACACCAACCTCCCCTCCCCCCCATGGCCCCCGGGACCCCCACTCTCAGACGAGGGTCTGTAGCTGGGGCATCTTATGTGGTCTGTGAGTTGCCATCTCTTGTACACGTCGTCATCGTCTGCCATCTGCTGTAGTTTGGTCTGTCCACCGTTTTCTTTCAGTCCGTCCACCATTTTCTTTAAGTCCATCTGCCATTTTCTTTTGGTCTGTCCACCGTTTTCATTTCGTCTAATCACATTTTTCTTTTGGTCTATCCATCTATTTCTTTTTTCTCTTTTCTTTTCACCGTCTTCTCTTTCGTCTGTCCACGTTTTCTTGTAGTCTGTCCCACGTTTTCTTTTCGTATGCCTTTCGTTTTCTTTCAGTTCGCCTACCATTTTCTTTAAGCATGTCATCCACTTCCTCTCTCCAGTGAGTTATTAGTCTCTGATATCTTAGATATTTCTCCTACACTTTTTACAATGTAATAAAAAAGTTATTTTTTCAAGAGGTAGACCCCAAATGTTATTTCCCTCAACACTAAAAAAACACTCAGCTTCATCAAAATCTTCTTTTGATTTATATTTTAACATAAATTGACTCTCCTCGACGTTCTGATATATATATATATATATATATATATATATATTTTTAAAATATATATTATATATATTAGCGTTTATGGGATGGCTTGATTAGGGCCTCAGCTGCCCGTGTCGTCTCATATAACATATAATAAAAATAATAATAATAATAACAATAATAATAATAATAATAATAATAATAATAATAATATAATAATAATAATAACAATAATAATAATAATAATAATAATAATAATAATAATAATAATAATAATAACAATAATAATAATATAATATAATAATAATAATAATAAATAATAATAATAACAATAATAATAATAATAATAATAATGATAATAATAATAATAACAATAATAATAATAATAATAATAATAATAATAATAATAATAATAATAATAATAATAACAATAATAATAATAATAATAATAATAATAATAATAATAATAATAATAATAATAATAATAAAATAATAATAAAAATAATAATAATATACATTATGACTATATACATTATTATTATTACTACGGCCACATTCATATAAACATTAAATCCCACATCGGCTACGTCGAAATAAACGATATTTGGACGATTTACTTTAAGTGTGAGCGTAAAGGGAAGATATTTGGCGAAGATTCCCCGCCATAACAGGATGATATTTGAAGAAGATTCCCCGCCATAAGAGGCGATATTTGGCGAAGATTCCCCGCCATAAAGAGGCGATATTTGGTGAAGATTCCCCGCCATAAAGAGGCGATATTTGGTGAAGATTCCCCGCCATAAAGAGGCGATATATGGTGAAGATTCCCCCGCCATAAAGAGGCGATATTTGGTGAAGATTCCCCGCCATAAAGAGGCGATATTTGGTGAAGAATCCCCGCCATAAAAGGGCGATATTTGAAGAAGATTCCCCGCCATATAGAGGCGATATTTGGTGAAGATTCCCGCCATAAAGAGGCGATATTTGGTGAAGATTCCCCGCCATAAAAACGTGATATTTGGAGCAGATTCCCCGCCATAAAGGGGCGATATTTGGTGAAGATTTCCCGTCATAAAGGGGCGATATTTGGCGAAGATTCCCCGATATAAAGAGGCGATATTTGGTGAAGATTCCCCGCCATAAAGGGGCGATATTTGGCGAAGATTCCCCGCCATAAAGGGGCGATATTTGGCGAAGATTCCCCGTCATAAAGGGGCGATATTTGGCGAAGATTCCCCGTCATAAAGGGGCAATATGTGGAGATAATTCCCCGCCATAAAGGGGTAATATTTGGTGAAGATTCCCCGCCAAAATGGGGTTGGGTGGGGGTGGGGGGGTCAAGGACGCGGAAGCCAGCGACAGGTCAGTCGGGCGGGAGGGCGGCGCGCTAGACAGCCACGGAAGGTCAAAGGTCACGCGGCGGCCGCTGATGGAGGGGAGGAGGGGGGAGTAGGGGGAGGAGGGGGGGTGGGTGAGGAGGTGGGATGATGTTGGAGGGAGGGGGAGATGGAGGGAGGGTCGAGTGGTAGAGGGGGAGGGTGTATTATTTAGTTCTTAGGCGATGTATATAAACTGAGGTTATGCAGCATATTTAGGGATTTATATAGATCTATATGTACTTTACACACACACACACACACACACACACACACACTAGCGTGTGACGTGCTAATATCACGTGTTTACGAGTCTGTGACGGAGGTAGGCCTCCCCCCCCCCTTCCCCGGTGGCGTCACGACCCTATACCAACCAAAATACTACCGACGCACGCACGCACGCACGCACGCACGCACGCACTGCACTCGCGTGCGTGCGTGCGTGCGTCGGGTGGTGGCACACGAGTAAGGATGGCTGATCAACAATACTGTTTCTGTTTACATTGACACGTAACAGACCCAACTCAGACGTTCGGGTGATAAAAACCATATTCTTCAGTATATTATATTACTCCTTCAGTATATTATATTACTCCTTCAGTATATTATATTCTTCCTTCAGTATATCATGCTTCTCCTTCAGGATATATTCTTCCTTCAGTATATCATATTCCTCCTCCAGTATATCATGTTTCTCCTTCAGGATATAATCTTCCTTCAGTATATCATATTCCTCCTTCAGTATATCATGTTTCTCCTTCAGGATATAATCTTCCTTCAGTATATCATATTCCTCCTCCAGTATATCATGTTTCTCCTTCAGGATATATTCTTCCTTCAAATATACATATTCCTCCTCCAGTATATCATGTTTCTCCTTCAGGATATAATCTTCCTTCAGTATATCATATTCCTCCTTCAGTATATCATATTCCTCCTTCAGTATATCATATTCCTCCTCCAGTATATCATGTTTCTCCTTCAGGATATATTCTTCCTTCAGTATATCATATTCCTCCTCCAGTATATCATGTTTCTCCTTCAGGATATAATCTTCCTTCAGTATATCATATTCCTCCTTCAGTATATCATGTTTCTCCTTCAGGATATATTCTTCCTTCAGTATATCATATTCACCCTCCCTATATCATGTTTCTCCTTCAGGATATATTCTTCCTTCAGTATATCATATTCCTCTCCATAATTTATGTTTCTCCTTCAGGATATAATCTTCCTTCAGTATATCATATTCCTCCTCCAGTATATCATGTTTCTCCTTCAGGATATATTCTTCCTTCAGTATATCATATTCCTCCTCCAGTATATCATGTTTCTCCTTCAGGATATAATCTTCCTTCAGTATATCATATTCCTCCTTCAGTATACATCTGAGGACCAGCTTGAAGGGGAGGGGAGAGGGGGGAGGTTGTCTCTTAAAGTAGACATGATTAACATATCAAGAGTGGGGGGGGG
>NC_092230.1:39893098-39905598 GCF_036320965.1 Panulirus ornatus
AAAACGTTTGCTCTAGTGGCCTAGAAGAAAAGTGTACAATGGTATGTTGGAAGAAACGTTTGCTATGTTAGCCTGGAAAAAAACGTATCCCGTGTTGGCCTCGAGGAAACGTTTCCTAAGTTGGCCTGGAAGAAACGTACGCTATGTTAGTCTGGAAGAAACGCTTGCTATGGTAGCCTGAAGGTTATAACAGCTTTGAGGAAACGTTTGTTATGGTACTCTCTAGGAAACGTTTGTTATGTTAGCCTTGAGGAAACGTTTGTTATGGGACCCTCGAGGAAACGTTTGCTATTGTCCATCTACGCCATATCCACAGATGTATCATACAGCACTGTATTATATATATATATATATATATATATATATATATATATATATATATATATATATATATAAATATATAAATATATATATATATATATATATATATATATATATATATATATATATATATAAATATATATAAATATATATATATATATATATATATATATATATATATATATATATATATATATATATATATATATATACGAATTGGTATCGCCTGGTTCGCGTCTGGTGGGCAATAATAGCAGGTAATATGGTCGTAAATAATGGTGAAATACGGCGACTGCAACGTTGAAGTTCCTTGCGTTATGACGGCTGTAAATCAGCTTTATCGACAGTTGAAATTAGTTCATGTTCGTATGATAAAGGAAGCGGGAGGCACAGAAGTCGTGACACATTGGAATTGTTTTTTTTTTTTTTTGTTAAAGAGTCGATAAAATTTTCAGATTTTTTTTCTTAAATTTGGAGATTTTTAAAATTATAATTTTTCCAATTTTCAGTTAGTTTGGATGTTTTTTCAATCTATTTGTCCTATTTTTTGTAGTTTTAAAAATAATTTTTATTCTTATCATTCTTTTGACATTCTAGATATTTCAAATATACCATTATTTTTTTTTTTTTGAGGGGGGGCTGAAAAATATTTTAAAAAACATATATCTCTAACACTAAGGACGTTTAAAAATATTCTGAGATTTCGCCTTAACAACGGAGACTTAGGAGAGGCCATTAAAAAAATTCCAGAACAGGGTCACTGCAGGGCATTTAAATGTAGCCCTCACAGTTCACATCCACACTACGAGGCGGTTTTTTAAAGGTACAGAAAACCTGGGTTATGTGAACTGAGTCTAAGAGAAGTACGACCATTGAGCACGACGGTATACGACCCTTGAGCACGACGGCAATACCGCCATGCTCGAGTCGTACCGTCAATAATCAAGGGTCGTATCGCCGTGCTCAAGGGTCGTACCCGTGTGCCCAAAGTGATGTACAATAATCCTTCAGTATAAACCAGCGGTATAACCGACACACACACACACACACACACATACACACACACACACACACACACACACACACACACACACACACCCCATGATAGACCGTCGATGATCCACTGTGGGTCAAGACGACCGTCCCCCCCGGCCCCCCATCCCCCCCCCCCCACCCTCGCATGTGGCTACGCAGATTAATCCCACACAGGTCCACGTGCGCAGTAATGTGAGGCTTTTATGATGGATGACGGTTTGTACCCAATACTGGGGGGGGGGGGAGGTGCTACGGAGAGAGAGAGAGGTAGGTTCTATATATATATATATATATATATATATATATATATATATATATATATTTTTTTTTTTTTTTTTTTTCTTTCTTTTCATACCATTCGCTATTTCCCGCGACAGCGAGGTAGCGTTAAGAACAGAGGACTGGGCCTTTGAGGGAATATCCTCACCTGGCCCTCTTCTCTGTTCCTTCTCTTGGAAAAAAAAAACAAAAAAAAACGAGAGGGGAGGATTTCCAGCCCCCCGCTCCCTTCCCTTTTAGTCGCCTTCTACGACACGCAGGGAATACGTGGATATATATATATATATATGATAGATATAGATAGATAGATAGATAGAGATAGAGATGGAAACAGAGAGAGAGAGAGAGAGAGAGAGAGAGAGAGAGAGAGAGAGAGAGAGAGAGAGAGAGAGAAGCGGGGTCACGCAACATCACTGGTGAAAGGAGAGAACAAGAAAAACAAGAAAAATGGAGAAGGGAATGTGTGAGGTAAGTAGCGTAGAGGGAACACACGAAGAAAACGAGGCGTGGGGGTGGTGGAGGGGGGGGACTGTGTGTCGTAAAGGTGATTGACGCTGGGGAGTGTACCATCCCCCCCCTCTCCCCCAGCCCAACCATATCCAGAAGCACATGTGGTTTCCTCCCTCCAACTGTACGCGTGTTCAGCCCGAGTGCACGTGATCACCCCCAACAGCTCACGTGTTCAACCCAAATTCACACGGTTACCCCTCCCCAACAGCGCACGCGTTCAACCCGAGTGCACGTGGTTCCTTCCCCCCCCCCCCCTAACATTGCACGTGTTCAGCCCGAGTGCACGTGGTCTACACAATGTGGCCCTTAGATTTCTCCGAGCCTTGCCCCTCTCCCATCTTCCCCCCCCCCCTTCATAACCATCCTTACTCTCACACCCCAGCTCTCTCTCTCTCTCTCTCTCTCTCTCTCTCTCTCTCTCTCTCTCTCTCTCTCTCTCTCTCACCTGCTGGCGTAGACCTTCGACACGAGGCACCTATAGGCAGGCCTATAGGGGAATGGTGCGGTGGGGTGTCATGGGTGAAGGGGGGGGGGAGGGAAAGAGGGGGAGGGAGGGGGAAGAAGGGAGAGGAGGGGGAAACACACGTGTCACCCTCCGCAAATGAAAGTTAAACCATGTTGAGGCCATCCTGTGAGGTGACCGGGGGGGGGGGGGGAGGAGGGGGAGATGGGGAAGGAGAGTGAGGGAGGGAAGGATGGGGATAGGAGGGAGGGATGGCATCGGAGGGAGGGAAGGAGGGGGGTGAGTTCCCTATCAACTCCCCCTCCCCCATGACAAGGGCCCACCAGCCCCCTACCCTTCTCCCCCCCCCCCTACCTCACACACACGGTACTCCAGCCAGAAGGGTGAAGTAAACGCCCTTGGTGGAGGGGTGTGGAGGGGTGTGGAGGGGTGTAAGTCTGTTCACTCCGTCACCACCAGAATCCTTTAAAAAGAATAAAGAAAAAAGTTACCGTCTATCGAGTTCCCTTCCTCGTCCCTCCCCGGAGCTAAGACGATATCAAGGGGGGGGGAGGGGTCACGTGAGGTGACGTCAGGACGGGAGGAAGGTGTCGGAGGTGACGTCAAATAACGGTGAGGGGGTGGAGTAATGGGGGGGGGGGTCAAGAAGGGCTATAGAGTAGAGGGAAGGGGGAGGGTAATGAGTTGGAGATCCTTGGGGGTGGTGGGGGTAAGAGGGAGGGGGGGAGAAGAGAGCCAGGGGGGCGAGTGGGCGGGGGGGAGGAGGGGGGGAAGGAAAGAGGGGACCCCGCCGCGAGGGGAGGGGGAGGAGGGATGAGATGGGGAAGGGGAAGATTAGAATGGGAATGGGGAGAGGTGGGGGGAGGGGAGGTTAGGAGGAGGGAGAGAGAAGAGGGTGCAAAGGTCAATGAACGCGTCACGCACCTTCCACGTGTGCTGCCTCACAGTACCATTACACACACACACACACACACGCACACACGCACACACACGCACACACACATATACACGCACACACACACACACGCACACACGCACACACGCTCACGAACGCGCACACTCACCCTAAGTTCACAACGCTCTGTTGTGGTGTCGATCTTGCGACATGGGGACGGGGGATCTCTGACGGTGGCGGGGTGGATGGGTGAATGACGCAGTAACCTCTTCATCCCCCCCTCCGCTCAACTGTCCGGCGTATGACCCTTCACCTACGACCATGCGCCCACGGGAGGGATGAACCATGACCTACAACAACCAACGTTGACCTCTTGACCTTGGGCCACGCCCACACACCCTTGAATGATGACCTTTCGGTTCCCTAACCACCTCCAGCACAACTGTACGAGACCCTTTTTTTGGCTTCAATGGTGTGGCCTTTTTAAAGCCTGGCCATTTAATACCTGGCCGTTAAAAGGCCATATCATCATACCCGAGGCTCGGAGCGACGTGTTCATAAAGGAAGAAACTACGTATATGTGAAAGAAAAAGGCTGAGCCATTTAGGTAACATATATATATATATATATATATATATATATATATATATATATATATATATATATATATATATATATATATATGATCTTTATATGATTTCATTGAACATATGTGAAGTTCAGCTGTTGCTGTGTTTCTTTTGTTTTGATTCACAAAATAAATTTTGTTAAATTTTTTTCATCGATATATTTGTTATGTTCGTTACCCACTATAACTAAAAAAGCAAAGAATAACAAAATAGTTATTGTGTATCAAAAAAGAAAACGGATATCGCACCCCACAACTATATTACACTCTCACAATCATATCGCACCACACAACCACGACGCACCACACAACCACAACGCACCACACAACCTTATCGAACCACACAACCACATCGCACCACACAACCACAACGCACCACACAACCACATCGCACCACACAACCACATCGCACCACACAACCACATCGCACCACACAACCACATCGCACCACACAACCACATCGCACCACACAACCACAATGCACCACACAACCACAACGCACCACACAACCACATCGCACCACACAACCACATCGCACCACACAACCACAACGCACCACACAACCACAACGCACCACACAACCACAATGCACCACACAACCACATCGCACCACACAACCACAATGCACCACAAAACCACAACGCACCACACAACCACAATGCACCACACAACCACATCGCACCACACAACCACAATGCACCACACGACCACATCGCACCACACAACCACAACGCACCACACAACCACAATGCACCACACAACCACATCGCACCACACAACCACAACGCACCACACAACCACAACGCACCACACAACCACAATGCACCACACAACCACAACGCACCACACAACCTTATCGAACCACACAGCCACATCGCACCACACAACCACAACGCACCACACAACCACAACGCACCACACAACCACAATGCACCACACAACCACAACGCACCACACAACCACATCGCACCACATAACCACAACGCACCACACAACCACAACGCACCACACAACCACAACGCACCACACAACCACAACGCACCACACAACCACATCGCACCACACAACCACAATGCACCACACAACCACAACGCACCACACAACCACAACGCACCACACAATCACAACGCACCACACAACCACATCGCACCACACAACCACAATGCACCACACAACCACAACGCACCACACAACCACAACGCACCACACAACCACAACGCACCACAAAACCACATCGCACCACACAACCACAACGCACCACACAACCACAACGCACCACACAACCACAACGCACCACACAACCACAACGCACCACACAACCACATCGCACCACACAACCATAACGCACCACACAACCACATCGCACCACACAACCACATCGCACCACACAACCACAACGCACCACACAACCACATCGCACCACACAACCACAATGCACCACACAACCACATCGCACCACACAACCACATCGCACCACACAACCACAACGCACCACACAACCACAACGCACCACACAACCTTATCGAACCACACAGCCACATCGCACCACACAACCACATCGCACCACACAACCACATCGCACCACACAACCACATCGCACCACACAACCACAATGCACCACACAACCACAACGCACCACACAACCACAACGCACCACACAACCACAACGCACCACACAACCACAACGCACCACACAACCACATCGCACCACACAACCACATCGCACCACACAACCACAACGCACCACACAACCACAACGCACCACACAACCACAACGCACCACACAACCACAATGCACCACACAACCACAACGCACCACACAACCACAACGCACCACACAACCACAACGCACCACACAACCACAACGCACCACACAACCACATCGCACCACACAACGGTCAGATGTTATAAGAGTGATCTCAAACTGGGTGAGAATGATGAACTCAACAATAACAACAACAACACACACACACACACACACACACACACACACACACACACACACACACACACACAAGAGTGTACAACTCCCTCCCCGTACAACATAAATAGGTAATCACAACCAAGTAATTACAACTAGGTAATTACAAGCAAGTAATTACAAATAGGTAATTACAAGCAAGTAATTACAAACAGGTAATCACAACCAGGTGATTACAATTGAATAATTACACACAATATATAAATCAATCCTAACTTATCCACTTACCAAAACATACATATAAGAATATTTCAACCATCAAGTTATAAGACTGTCTTCAGTTATATAGACCTATATGATAACACGAACATGAGGTAACACGTATATGATGGTGTGGGTCGACGGCGTCACATCTTAGCTGGTATACGCCGTCACACCGTTAGCTCTGGTGTGACGGCGTCACACCTCAGGCTCCGGCGTCACACCTCAGGCGTGACGGCGTCACACCTCAGGCGAGACGGCGTCACATCTCAGGCGTGACGGCGTCACGTTCCAGGCTCAGGTATGGTGACGCCGTCACATCACCAAGAGCCACACTGTGATGTTGTGACGTGTGTTATAATGATGATGGGGGGGGGGGGGGTCGACTTTGAAGACACCCCCCCCTCCCTGGAGTGGTTTACAGGCCCCCCCCCATTATCATGCCTCCCTCTCACCTCTCTCTCTCTCTCTCTCTCTCTCTCTCTCTCTCTCTCTCTCTCTAGCCCCACGTGGCCGGCCCTGCACCACAAAGTGGTAATATATTCATGGTCCCTACACCTCCCACAGGGGGGGGCCTGGCTTCCCCCTCCCCTCCCCCTCCCCCTCTCACCACGTGCTGTTCTCCTACACTTCCCCCTCCCTCTCCCCCTCCCCTCTCCCCGGCTGCTGCTACAACCCTACAGGTGGAAACTCCAGCCAAACATCATATCCTCCCCTCACTCTCCCTCCTCCCTCTTCTCCCTAGGAAAGCCCAGAGACCACTTGGCTGCCTTCTCCCCTCCCCCTCCTCCTCCCCCCACCATCCATCAGGAATAGCTGGGGGGGGGTCCTCTCCTCCTCCTCCTCCTCCTCCTCCTCCTCCTCCTCCTCCTCCTCCTCCTCCTCGTCTTCCTAATTTTAATGGAGGAAGATCGACAATTCACCAGCGGCCTTTCCTCCTTCTTTCCTAGAGTAAAAAAAAAAAAAAAAAAGATACGTCTATATGTCCCAGGATGAACAGCGACCAGTGCTTAACCCTAGGTTAATGACCGATTTCATTTCCCAGGAAGAAGAAAAAGAACAACAACAACAACAACAAAAAGAAAAACAACAACGGCCATCTCTTTCTTCATTTCCAGGAAGAGCAACCACCGCTCTCATATATATATATATATATATATATATATATATATATATATATATATATATATATATATATATTTTTTTTTTTTTTTTTTTTTTACTTTGTCGCTGTCTCCCGCGTTTGCGAGGTAGCGCAAGGAAACAGACGAAAGAAATGGCCCAACCCCCCCCCCCCATACACATGTACATACACACGTCCACACACGCAAATATACATACCTACACAGCTTTCCATGGTTTACCCCAGACGCTTCACATGCCTTGATTCAATCCACTGACAGCACGTCAACCCCTGTATACCACATCGCTCCAATTCACTCTATTCCTTGCCCTCCTTTCACCCTCCTGCATGTTCAGGCCCCGATCACACAAAATCTTTTTCACTCCATCTTTCCACCTCCAATTTGGTCTCCCTCTTCTCCTCGTTCCCTCCACCTCCGACACATATATCCTCTTGGTCAATCTTTCCTCACTCATTCTCTCCATGTGCCCAAACCATTTCAAAACACCCTCTTCTGCTCTCTCAACCACGCTCTTTTTATTTCCACACATCTCTCTTACCCTTACGTTACTTACTCGATCAAACCACCTCACACCACACATTGTCCTCAAACATCTCATTTCCAGCACATCCATCCTCCTGCGCACAACTCTATCCATAGCCCACGCCTCGCAACCATACAGCATTGTTGGAACCACTATTCCTTCAAACATACCCATTTTTGCTTTCCGAGATAATGTTCTCGACTTCCACACATTCTTCAAGGCTCCCAAAATTTTCGCCCCCTCCCCCACCCTATGATTCACTTCCGCTTCCATGGTTCCGTCCGCTGACAGATCCACTCCCAGATATCTAAAACACTTCACTTCCTCCATATATATATATATATATATATATATATATATATATATATATATATATTTTCCCCAGGAAGAACAAATACCCACTACATATCCCGTATTCCCATCAAGAACAAACCGTGTTTACTTATATTTTTTCCTATGACGAACAGCGACTATTCATATTTTTCCCACTAAAAACAACGACCATTAATCATTTTTTTCCCCAAGAAGAACAACGACGACCACTTACCTTTTTTGTTTGACCTAGGATGAACAACGACCACTTACCTTTTTTTTTCTTTTTCCAATGAAGAACAGCGACCACTGGGGAAGAACAGCGACCATTCATGATGAACAGCGACCACCTTATCTCCTCCCCCAGGGGGAGAACACCATCACCCACCACCGCACGACGGACTGCAAGAGGGAGAGAAAGTACGTGAGAGAGAGAGAGAGAGAGAGAGAGAGAGAGAGAGAGAGAGAGAGAGAGAGAGAGAGAGAGAGAGAGTGTGTGTGTGTGTGTGTGTGTGTGTGTGTGTGTGACCTCTGCCGGGATTCCTCCCACAGCAGGTCACTGTAGGTCATGGTGAGTGGGGGGAAGGGGGAAGGGAAAGAGTGACTGGGGAGAGGGTAAGGAAGGGATGACTGGTGGGGAGAAGGAAGGGAAGGGGGATTGAAGGGAGAGGGATGGGAAGGGGTGAGTAGGGTGGGGGAGGGAGGGATAGGAAGGGGTGAGTGGGGGAAGGAAAGGGGTGATTGGGGAGGGGGGAATGGGTAGAGGGGGGAGTTTTTCGACCATCTACTCTAACCCTTCAACCTCCCCCCCCCACTTCCCCTCACCAAACCTCTCCACCACAACCCTTCCCCTCACCACAAGACTCAGGTCAATACAAGGGGTGGGGGGTGGGGTGGGGTGGGGGTGGGGGAGGGGTGGGGGGTGGGGTGGGGGGTGGGGTGGGGTGGGGGGGGGGGGTGGGGGTGGGGTGGGGGTGGGGGTGGGGTGGGGTGGGGTGGGGGTGGGGTGGGGGTGGGGGTGGGGGGAGGTCTGAAGCCTGTGAAATATCAGGAAATGAGCAAAGGGGGAGGGGGGGTTGCAAGGTGGGGGGGGAGGGGAGAGTTGGGGTCACACGAGTTCAGGACAAATATAAAAAAAACAAGGTCAGCGGCGCTCACGCTGCGTCTGTGACCTGACATGGATGGGTCAATGACATCCACTGACGTGTCTAGAGGGTGGGAAAGGTCGTTATCTTTACTGAAGAAGTAAAGGTGTTTAATATCCCACATTAACGGTGTCATAAATGAATAATAAAACACAGACACACACACACAAACCACACACACACAAACACAAACCACACACACACACACACACACACACACACACACACACACACACACACACACAGGCCTCCCGTCATGCAGTGGTTAGCGTTCCTGACCATGAGTCAGCACAGCCCAGCCGGCATCGGACCTACAAGGGTTCGAACCCTGGGCGTGGCGGTCGACCTAAATCCAGGTGTTCATCCTCCTCCCCACGTGGCTGGTCCAGAGATGGGGACCTGGCTTAGGCAGGTGTGTGTGTGTGTGTGTGTGTGTGTGTGTGTGTGTGTGTGTGTGTGTGTGTGTGTAAGTGTGTGTGTGTGTGTAAGTGTGTGTGCACCTATTGGGGTGAAGGGGCAACACGAGTTGTGGAAGTTGGGGAAGGAGCTTTCTGCTGTACTGTCCTGTCTCCATCTATAGTGGTGGGTGGTGGTGAGGGAGGAGCCTTCTGCTGTACTATCCTGTCTCCATCTATACACGCGATGAACCATTAATCTTGTCCAACAGACAACCTCGTCACAGACCATCAGGTCTTACGTACTGGCCTTCCCATGTAAACCCCTCCCCCACCCCCCCCCCACACACACACACACACACACACACACACACACACACACAAGGACCCTACTGAACACGCCAGCGGAACAAAAAAACAAACAAACGCACAAACAAAAATAATACAGCAGGTGTTATTAGTATTGTTATTGTTTTTGAAGTTCCCGTCATAAAAGAGAGAGTATCTCCCTGCTTGAAAAACGGAAGGTATTTGCATATCAATGAGACACGAGCTTGGGGAGGGGGGAAGGGGGGGTAAGATGTGGAGCTGGAGGGAGGGAGGGAAAGGGTGGGAGGGAGGGAGAAGAAGAGGAGGAAGAGGAGGAGGAAGGGTGTGCCAGCGCCCTAGCCCAAGAGGGAGATGGTCTCTCTCTCTCTCTCTCTCTCTCTCTCTCTCTCTCTCTCTCTCTCTCTCTCTCTCTCTCTCTCTCTCTCTCTCTCCCTCACACCCTCGTCTTCCAATTAACGTGCGAATGAAACAGGTCAGGTCGGTTGTAAATGACGGTACCAGACGCCCTATTACAGCCCTGGGGGAGAGAGAGAGAGAGAGAGAGAGAGAGAGAGAGAGAGAGAGAGAGAGAGAGAGAGAGAGAGAGAGAGAGAGCACCACCTAGCAGTACTCCTGGGTAACCACGGACAGTACTAGGGACCTGGGTTCCTCCCCCCCTACCCCTTACCCCGAGCGCCAGATGTACGTGGGTGTACTACATGGGGAGGTGTGTAGCTAGGTGGGTGTAGATGGGGGAGATGTGCTGCTACTACGTGGGTTTAGATAAGGGAGAGGTGTAATGAAATGGGTGCAGATGGAGGAGTCGTGAAGCTAGATGGGTGTATATGGGTGAGTTGTGCAGCTCGATGGGTGTAGATGGGGAGCTGTATAGCTGATGGGTGTAGATGGGGAAGATGTGTAGCTAGGTGGGTGTAGATGGGGAAATGTGTAATCAAATGGGTGCAGATGGTAAAACTGTGTAGCTAGGTGGGTGTAGATGGGTGAGTTGTGAAACTAAGTGGTGTAGATGGGAGAGATGTGTACCTAGGTGGGTTGTAGATGGGGAAGTGAACAGCTAGGAAAGCGCAGACAGGGGAGGTGTGTAGGTATTAGGATGTAGATGTGTGTAGTTCAGAAGGTGTAGATGGGAAGGGGTATAGCCAGGAAGGTGTAGATGGGAAGGCGTGTAGCCAGGAGGGTGTAGATGGGAAGGCGTGTACCCAGGAGGGTTTAGAGGGTGTAGATGGGGAGGAGTGTAGATGGGAGGCTGTAGATGGGAAGATGTACAGCTTGGTGGGTGTAGATGGGTAGATGTGTAGATAGATGGGTAGGTGTGTAGACAGATGGGTGTAGACGCCGTGTGTGAGTGTGTTAGAACAGGAAGACTGAACGATAAAACTACAATCATTCTTTAAAATACATAAATAATTAATGAAGATAATAAATAACTACCAAATAAACAAATATATAAAGGAATCACATAGAGCACACACACACACACACACACACACACACACACACACACACACACACACACACACACACACACACACACACACACACACACACACACACACACACACACACACACACACACACACACACAACACACACACACACACTCACACACACACACACACACACACACACACACACACACACACACACACACACACACACACACACACACACACACACACACACACACACACACACACACACACACACACACACACACACACACACACACACACACACACACACAACACACACACACACACACACACACACACACACACACACACACACACACACACACACACACACACACACACACACACACACACACACACACACACACACACACACACACACACACACACACACACACACACACACACACACACACACACACACACACACACACACACACTCACACACACACACACACACACACACACACACACACACACACACACACACACACACACACACACACACACACACACACACACACACACACCACACACACACACACACACACACACACACACACACACACACACACACACACACACACACACACACACACACACACACACACACACACACACACACACACACACACACACACACACACACACTCACACACACACACACCACACACACACTCACACACACACACACACACACACACACACACTCACACACACCACACACACACACTCACACACACACACCACACACACACACACACACACACACACACACACACACACATACACACTCACACACACACACATCACACACACACACACACACACCACACACACACACACACACACAACACACACACAC
>NC_092230.1:39915598-39918098 GCF_036320965.1 Panulirus ornatus
TCCTTCTTTTAAGTTAGGTGACCGAAACTGAACACAATACTCGAGATGGGGCGAGGGAACAATGAATTACAAGGAATGAGGATAATTTTGTGCAATGTGTACTTGGATTTAAGTCACTAGAGAGATCACTCAACCCTAAAAAGTCCCTTTTCCTCATTTAACTTTACTACCTTAACAGAATTCACGGTGTGGCTTGCCTTTTCGTGTTTACTACCGGTATATAAAACTTTACACTTGTGTCGATATCAAATACTCATTTGGCCACATGTGAGCTAGGTCGATCAGCAGGTCTGTATCATAATGGTGTAAACGTTCAGTCTGAATACATTTTGTTAACCACCAGTTCCTCCTGCTCTGCAGTCTTACACAGCTCTATGTCTCCTTCACCAATTATGGAACTTAATCTCATTCAATAGTCAATCTTTATGGAGTCTAATTCGGTTAACTAATTAGTAACACGGAGCCTAATTCAATTTACTCATTAGTATTAAGCAAGCTGATTCAAGTAGCTGATTAGGAATATAAAGACTAAAGAAGTAGTCTTGCTTCCCCACGACCAGACGTGTAAAGTCACTTGGTATAAAGCTAATAATTTACGTTCTTACCAAGAGGCGCCCTTTTAAACTTTCTCCGGCTGTTTCTTGTCTGGCTCTTTTAAGCTTTATCTGCTTCTTTTAAGCTTTATCTAAAGCTTTTACGCTCTGTCTGACTCTTTCAGGCTTTATGTGACACCTTAAGCTTTATCTGACTCACTTAAGTTAAGCTCTACCTAAACTTCTTAAAGTTTACCTGACGATTTTAAGCTTTAATGAGCCTTTCCCACTTTATCTGATTCTTTAACGCTTTACCTGAAAATTTTACGCTTTATCTGACTTTCAAGCTTTACCGAAACCTTTCACGATTCATACAGCTCTAAGTTTCATCTGAAGTCATTGAATTTCCTCTCATCTCAGTACTCCAGCATGTTCTGATATATATATATATATATATATATATATATATATATATATATATATATATATATATATATACTGTTTACCTTACGAACTTAGGTTGAAAAACGGTTCATATACAAGAGATTCCCCGTAATACATGGCCTATGCTATCCTTCTAATATCATATATCGTGTATAAACGTAACTTAATGATATACATGTCATAAAATATTCATAATACATGTAGACATGTATGTATATGTACACATGTGTGCGTCCACGTGTGAACAAATGTTGACACATGTGGGAAATACGTCTGTGAAAACAGTGTCAAGTCACGCTCTCCATGACAGGGAATTCATGAATCTCAATGTAAACTATTCACCCATGAGATCCCACACCCCCTGAGTCTAGGGGGGGAAAACCCCTGATAGAAAATGGAGACCAAAAGACTTGAGTGGTGTACCCAAGACACAACTCTGCATTAAAAAGGTCTTCACACTCTCCTATCTTACCTTCGAGGTCACTCGTTTTGTTCTCCTGTGTAGCTGTATAGCTAGAGCCTCTGTCATGCAGTGGTACCTCCCTGCGGTCATGCACGGCAACGATAAGTGAGCGAGGAGGAAAAAAAAGGTAGATCCGAGCGAGACTGGTTGCACAGGGTAAGGCGGTTTGTTTACTTCTGACGTCACACCATTTGCAGCTTAGGAAAACGATCGCGTGTTCTTTCCCACACCTGGAAAGGAGATTTGGCTAAGCTTTAGTATCATACATTTTTAACGATCGAGATTATAAACAGACGCTATATAATGATAATATTTGATAATACTAACAAACGTAGGTATTGTGTTAACTATAAAGCTAAGAATGTAGAAAAAGAACACGGAAAAAAAAAGTTTCGGGCTTTGACATCTACTGCTAACAAAATGAATTCAGATATAAGCTACGCTCTTAAGTCAAGTCTTAGATTTAAGTAAAATCCTTCACTACATAAATATCAAGAAGTATTTAAGTAAGTGGTGCTATATAAAGGTTGTGTGTGAGTTGTATTGTACAACTCTAATGTCCATTAAACTTGTTATTATTATACTTTCAATAGACGATCGTATTGAAAGGGTTATGCTGTCGTACTTAAAGAGCTTAAGTCGTCGTACTTAAATGGGACACAGTTGTCGTATTGAAGTGGTTAAGTTGTCGTATTTAAGGAGTTAGGTCGTCGTGCTCAAAAGTGGCTAAGTTATCGTACTCAAGTGAAGTAAGCCGTTGTTGTTAAACTGTCGTACTCAAGGGGATTAAGTTATCGTACTTACAAGACTACGTCGTCATATATCAAGGTTTAAGTTGATCATACTCCGAGGGTCACGTCATTATATTCAGGAGTTTAAGAATAAAATCAAACCAATACCATACCGTAACAGACTTTAAATACTCTTATAACAAGTGGAAAAAAATATACATATCCTAAAAGTCAACTAACAGCTGATTAGTTGTTTACAAACAAACCACAGTTGGCAGTGTTGCCATCGCAATGTCCTTTACGACACTTTAGATTTATCTTCGCCAGTA
>NC_092230.1:39930598-39958098 GCF_036320965.1 Panulirus ornatus
CCCCACCCCCACCTCTCTCTCTCTCTCTCTCTCTCTCTCTCTCTCTCAACCATCTGGAAAGTATCCTTTGGAGTTCCATATAAATATATATATATATATATATATATATATATATATATATATATATATATATATATATATATATATATATATATGTCTTGTATAACGTAAGAAAGATCGTTGTTTTATATGTACGTTCTTAAGAAAGGAATCAACAAGGATGGCAGAATCTGTCTAAGCCTTTTTGGAGTGACAAGCCTTCCCTAAGCCTTCTTGGAGGGGGCTATACCTCTCCAAGCCTTTTAGGAGGCAGTAACCGTCTCTCTAAAATCCTCCCGAGGCGAATAGCTCACTTTATTGGAGGGGCTACCTCGTCTGTACGAACCATGTTGGAGGGACTAGCCCGCCCGCCCCCGCTCTCCAAAACCCCGTTGAAGGGATGAGTATAACTTGGCTTTCTTGGAGGGAGAGAGGAGTGAGGTGGGGGGAGGAGGGAGGGTCGTGTGGATCACGTTCCCGGGGGGAGGAGGGAGGAGGGAGGAGGGAGGAGGGAGAGAGGAAACTGATCCTCTCCCTCTTCGTCGATGATTTAGTTAAGAAAACTTTTTTCCTCCCCGAGAGAGAGAGAGAGAGAGAGAGAGAGAGAGAGAGAGAGAGAGAGAGAGAGAGAGAGAGAGAGAGAGAGAGAGAGAGACCAATTCCTTGGTCAATTACTCTGGCCTGTGTATTGAGACAGCGCCAGGGAACTGGGGCCACACACACACACACACACACACACACACACATACACACACACACACACACACACAACACACACACACACACACACCCTAAGAGCTACTAGAGAAGGTCCAGAGGAGGGCAACGAAGATGGTAGCAGACTTAAGCAAGAGTCGAGTTACAGGAAATAGGTTTGAAGTTCTACTTTTACCCACCTTGGAAGAGAGAAGAGTGAGGGTGACCTGATCACAACCTTCAAGTTTTCAAACCCCGTTGATGACGTGAACAGTGTGAACACATGTTCTTGGAGAGGTGTAGGGAGAGAACAAGCAGAGAACATAACATAACATAACGTGAACAGTGTGAACACATGTTCTTGGAGAGATGTAGGAGAGAGAACAATCATAAGAACATAACACATGTTAAGCCAAGATGTCAAGAAGTGCTTTTATGATGACTGGACCAGAATGACTGAGGACATGGTTAATA
This sequence comes from Panulirus ornatus, assembly GCF_036320965.1. Lineage (NCBI taxonomy): Eukaryota > Metazoa > Arthropoda > Malacostraca > Decapoda > Palinuridae > Panulirus > Panulirus ornatus. The sequence continues at coordinate 39,931,808 of NC_092230.1, forward strand.
ATGCTCCACCACCACACACCACCATACCACACTACCTACACTAGGATGATGGGAGACTATGGGCAAGAAATGGGGGGAATGGGGGACCCCCACTAATGTAGAACTACCTCATTATATAGGGAGTGTGGGGAGAGCAGAGGGCGTGACTGTTAGCGTGGGAGAGGGCGTGGCTGTTGGCATAGGAGAGGTATGGTTGTTGCTGTGGGAAGGGGCGTGGCTGTTGGTGTGGGAGGGGATGTGGCTGTTGGCGTAGGAAGGGGCCGTGGCTGTTGGCGTAGGAAGGAGGCGTGACTGTTGGCGTGGAAGGGGGCGCGGTTGTTGGCGTGGGAAGGGAGGGAACGTGGCAGTTGGCGTAGGAAGAGGAGGGGGCGTAGCAGAAGGCGTAGGAAGGGAGGCGTAGCAGTAGGCGTAGGAAGGGGGGTGTGGCGGTTGGCGTAGGAAGGGGGGCGCGTATAAGAGACCGTATTCCTTGGAGGTGATGGGGGGAGGGGGGAGGAGGGGGGGCGGAGGGCCTCACTTGTTAAAGATGTGTTGGCCATGACCACGGGAGGGCAGGGGAGGGGAGGGTGTACGCTTCCCTCCTGCCACCAGCACACCTACCCTCCCTCAGAACGACGGTACGACCCTTGAGCAAGATGGTACGACCTTTGAGTACGACGGTACGACCCTTGAGCACGACGGTACACGACTCTTGAGCACGGCGGTACACGACCCTTGAGCACGACGGGATGACCCTTGAGCACGACGGTACGACCCTTGAGCACGACGGTGCGACCCTTGAGCACGACGGTATACGACCCTTGAGCACGACGGTATACGACCCTTGAGCACGACGGTATACGACCCTTGAGCACGACGCTACGACCCTTGAGCACGACGGTACGACCTTTGAGTACGACGGCACGACCCTTGAGCACGACGGTGCGACCCTTGAGCACGACGGTATACGACCCTTGAGCACAATGGTAGGACCCTTGAGCACGACGGTACGACCCTTGAGCATGACGGTACGACCCTTGAGCACGACGGTATACGACCCTTGAGCACGACGGTACGACCCTTGAGCACGACGGTACGACCTTTGCGTACGACGGTACGACCCTTGAGCACTACGGTACACATCGACCCATTACCGGCCACAGTGGGCCATACACATCGACCCATCACCGGCCACAGTGGGCCATACACATCGACCCATCACCAGCCACAGTGGGCCATACACATCGACCCATCACCAGCCACAGTGGGTCACACACATCGACCCATCACCGGCCACAGTGGGTCACACACATCGACCCATCACCAGCCACAGTGGGCCATATACATCGACCCATCACCAGCCACAGTGGGCCACATACATCGACCCATCACCAGCCACAGTAGGCCATACAAATCGACCCATCACCAGCCACAGTGGGCCATACAAATCGACCCATCACCAGCCACAGTGGGCCATACAAATCGACCCATCACCAGCCACAGTGGGCCATACAAATCGACCCATCACCAGCCACAGTGGGCCATACACATCAACCCATCATCGGCCACAGTGGGCCATACACATCGACCCATCATCGGCCACAGTGGGTCATACACATCGACCCATCACCGGCCACAGTGGGCCATACACATCGACCCGTCACCGGCCACAGTGGGCCATACACATCGACCCATCACCGGCCACAGTGGGCCATACACATCGACCCATCACCGGCCACAGTGGGTCATACACATCGACCCATCACCGGCCATAGTGAGCCATACACATCGACCCGTCACCGGCCACAGTGGGTCATACACATCGACCCGTCACCGGCCACAGTGGGCCATACACATCGACCCGTCACCGGCCACAGTGGGCCATATACATCGACCCATCACCGGCCACAGTGGGCCATACACATCGACCCATCACCGGCCACAGTGGGCCATACTGTATCTTACAAAATACATCAAGGTTACAGTCACACCAGCTAGGGTTACAGAGCACTTATTATCCCCTTAAGTAATCCAAGTGTCGCCCTCTGCTCTACACTTGAGAGACACTTACAACGACACCCATATATACATATATATATATATATATATACATATATATATATATATATATATATATCCTTAAGTGCCCTAAATTTAGGGATTTTAGGTGTCGAGGCCCCTTTAAACATCGAGAACTTGAATACAGTTTCAAATAAATGATGCTATTTTAGGGCATCTTGTATTTCTCTACCCAGAGCTTTGATACGCCCTGAACTGTGTCCTGTAATACGTACCTGTATTATGTATCTATCTAACTATTCTTTAAGTAATATCATGGACTGTAACCCACTCTATTTCATTTTGTATACAATACACATACTTTGTATCTAACTGTATTCCGTCCCCCATTTTCTTTTTAGCACCGTCACTCATATTAATATCATTTTCTTTTTTTTTTTTTTTTTCTTAATGGGACGAGGGCCCTCTCGGTTCCCGGACCCCACTGGGGCCCCCACCTGTCACCCTCCTACATCAAAGACCCTCTCCTAATGTCCCCCTTCCAAAGACTTGCCTCCACACCCTCCATCACCACCCCTTACCCTCGCCCCCTTACCACCCATCCCCCTTTTTTAAATGCCCTTCGATCAAATCAGAGTCATTTCGTCCATGTGTACTCTAGACACAGGGAACTTAAGAATGAAACTAGTTTATAAAAATGGCAAAAAAAAAAGGACGTAAAAACGCCTTAAAAATGGCATTTAAAGCACAACTACTTTAACTTTTGAGTTGACAGTTTTTTTCTTTTTCTTTTTCGCCTGGTGATAGACTTTTCATCCCCTCCCCACTCCTCCTTCCCCCTTGGGGAGCCGATAGATATTGGAGTTGTGTGCCCCTTATCCCCCGTGTTGCAGATAACTGTGACAGATCCTGTTACGTTACATGGCTCGCTGGGTCCCCTCCTCCTCCCCACCATCTCTGGTCTGTAAACGAGACATCGCCAGATCACATCGAAATGTCTCGTAATGGCGATGAGCCACAGTGACAGAAGGACTCAAAACAATTATTATCCAGCAGGACATAAGCTGCAGGAATGTGTGTGTGTGTGTGTGTGTGTGTGTGTGTGTGTGTGTGTGTGAAGGACTTGGGAGTGGACCTGCTGGTGCCTAAGCTGTGGCCAGAGTCCCACATTAGGAGAATAGTTAAGGAGACCAACTGTCTGTCTGTCTGTCTGCTGGGCTGGCAAATATCAGAATAGCTTTCAAGTATATGGATAAGGAAATATTCAGCCAGCTGTTTATAAGACCAAAACTAGAATATGCTTCTCAAGTTTGGTCACCTTACCTAATGTAGCACAAAGAGCTGATAGAGAAGGTCCAGAGGAGGACAACAAAACTAGAATATGCTTGTCAAGTTTGGTCACCGCAGCTAAAGAAGCACAAAGAGCTGATAGAGAAGGTCCAGAGGAGGACAACAAAGATTGGTACCAGACTCAAGCACGCTGAGTTACAGCGTGAGACTAGTGGCCATGAATTTGCCAACAATAGAAGAGAGAAGAGTGAGGGGTGACCTGAGTACAATCTTAAAATTCTGAAACCAGTTTAATGACGTGAACAGTGAACACTTACTTCATCGAGAGACGTAGGGACAGAACAACCAGAGAACATAACTTGAAATCAAGCCAGAAACTTGTTAAATATATATATATATATATATATATATATATATATATATATATATATATATATATATATATATATATATATATATATATATATAAAGAAATACTTGTCTGGTATATGAGTGGTAGATGAATGGACGGATTGAGTGTGGAAACTTGGAAAGTTTGAAAAGTTGTATGATAGTAGAGAGAGCTGAACAAATGGGACCCCATCAGTATACACAGAACCCCTCACCTCCCCTCCTCTCCGTACACGACAAACACACACACACACACACACACACACACACACACACACACACAGCAACACATATGCAACTGGTAACCTATCCCTTCCCCCCCTCCACCCTCAAGACACTCTCCCCCCCCCCAACACAAGTGTTTGATAACTACCCATCACCAGTGTTTGATAACTACCCATCACCAGTGTTTGATAACTACCCATCACCAGTGTTTGATAACTACCCATCACCAGTGTTTGATAACTACCCATCACCAGTGTTTGATAACTACCCATCACCAGTGTTTGATAACTACCCATCACCAGTGTTTGATAACTACCCATCACCAGTGTGAGATGATCATCATGGTTGAACCCCCTGGCTATACTGATAGGCCACACCTTTGCCACTCCCTGACCTGCCATTGTTCAACGCTTGCAGTATTAATCCTGGATGGTAAGGCTGTTTGGGATATTCATATGATAAGGGTGTTTGGGATATTTAGATGTTAAGGGTATTTTGGGATATTTAGATGTTAAGGGTATTTTGGGATATTTAGATGTTAAGGGTAATTTGGGATATTTAGATGTTAAGGGTAATTTGGGATATTTAGATGGTAAGGGTATTTGGGATATTTAGATGTTAAGGGTAATTTGGGATATTTAGATGGTAAGGGTATTTGGGATATTTAGATGTTAAGTGTATTTAGAAAAAAAAAAGATAATAATGGTATTTGGGATATCAAGATGTTAAGGGGATCTGGGATATAAAGATGTTAATGGTATTTGGGATATCAAGATGTTAAGGGGATCTGGGATATGAAGATAATAATGGTTTTGGGATATCAAGATGTTAAAGGCATCAAGATATTAAAGGTATTTGGAATATTTAGATGGTTAGGGTATTTGGGATATCTGACTTACAAATTTAAGCTGGTGGCGATGTACATGTTTTTGATTCTTCTTAATGACTTAATGGTCAAACTAAGCGATCATAGTATGCAATTTGAGCTCTATATGTCGTTAAAATGAGTTATTAGCTCACAGGAGTTGCCTCCTAACCACAACCACCCACCCTGATGATGACAGATAATTGCTCACCACCATGTCGTTTTCTTTTTGCTTCGCTATTCTGTCTCGGTCTATCTATCTATCTATCTGGAAAGTAAATTCTAGAATCATCACTATGTGCTGTCCTCCAGCAGATAACCTGGTCATAGACCATCAGGTCTTGTATTATCTGTCCTTCCCATGTACTGTCCTCCAGCAGATAACCTGGTCATAGACCATCAGGTCTTGTGTTATCTGTCCTTCCCATGTACTGTCCTCCAGCAGATAACCTGGTCATGATTTCTCCTCCAAGTGAAAGAAAGGAGAAAAAAAAAAATTCCTTGGCGACAGAAGGATACACAGCAAAAACAGCGCCAGAGGAAGCGGCCTTATACACTCCACCCACCTCCTCCTTCCCTCCCCACAAGGCCTGACTACTACAACTACTACTACCACTACTACTACTACTACTACTACTACTACTACTACTATTACTCCTACTCTTCGCGGGCCATGAGACACAACCAGACATTCAAAATCATCGTGCGAACACACCAACTCAACCATCCCTTCATTCCTCCTGTACTGGTGACCGTTCCAGACCCACTCTGCTCACAGCCCATGAAGCCATGAGAGAGAGAGAGAGAGAGAGAGAGAGAGAGAGAGAGAGAGAGAGAGAGAGAGAGAGAGAGAGAGAGAGAGAGAGAGAGCAGACTCCCGCGGACTTTCAAAATGGCCCATTCAGCCGTCATAACGGACCGAGGTTTGGCCGCCTGCCGAGCGTCGCGTCTTCACGAACAATCCTCCCCGAGTCTGATGAGGACTGACTCACGTTTTCTTTTTCTTCTTTTAGGTGGAGTTAATTTCGAGTCTACTTATGAGTGCCGGAGTAGACAATAGCCGCCCAGGGAAGTACTACCCTCCTATTAGACGATAGATAAGCAATGGTGAGGTGTTGAGGAAATGGAGACGTGCAGAGCGAGAGTCATGGCAAACACTTTGGTGAAAAGAGAGGAAGTGGTGAAAGCCTTGCGTAAGATGAAGTGCGGCAAAGTGGATGAGATAACAAACTGAGTTCTCGAAGAAGGGGGTGACTGTGTTGCCGAATGGTTAGTTAGGATTTTCAGGGTATATATATAGTAAAGAGGAAGTTAAAAGTTAATGTGAATAAGAGTAAGGTAATGAGAGAAAGAGACAGTTCGGTTTGAGTGTGAGTTTGAATTAAGTGTCCCTTGAAGAAGTGGGGTATTTTAGATACTTGGGGAGTGGACATGGCAGCGAATGGAACTAAGGGAGGTGAAGAAAACCACAGGGTGGGTAAGGGGGCAAAAGGAGTAGGAGCTTGGAGAGAGAAGTCACTCTTTGTGAGGGTAATGATGGGTATGTTTGATGGTATAGGAGTCCCGACGGTTCTGCACGGATGCGAATCGTGGACCTTAAATGCAAAACTACGAAAAGAAGGATGGATCTGTTGGACATGATATGTGGTGGGAAGGAGAGAGAGAGAGAGAGAGAGAGAGAGAGAGAGAGAGAGAGAGAGAGAGAGAGAGAGAGAGAGAGAGAGAGAGAGAGAGCTGGTCGAATAAGGAATGACAGTGGGAGAAAGAAATGTGGCAGGCAGCAAGCATAGCACGTTGATACTGTTTTGGACATATGGAGAGGATGAGTGAGGAGGGACTGACCAAGAGGACATTGTCGTCACAAGTGGAAGGAACAAGCAGGAGGAAGATCAAGGACGAGACTGTGAGGAGATGGGATGAAAGACACCTGTGGTGAGGGACGTGCCGACGAAGCTGGGCAGGTGACGTGGGGTCTGACCACTTCAGTGTGGACGTGAGAGGATGAAGAGGGCCGTTTCGTCCTTCTGTTTCCTCGCCCTTGTATACCACACTGGTGACACACACACACAAATAAACCATCGAGGCATCAAACAGGGGGAGTGGAATGACCTGAAACGTTTAACTATGACCTGAAACGCTGGACCATGACCTGAAACGCTGGACCATGACCTGAAACGCTGGACCACGACCTGGAACGCTGGACCATGACCTGAAACGTTCGACCATGACCTGGAACGCTCGACCATGACCTAAAACGTTCGATCATGACCTGAAACGCTCGACAATGACCTGAAACACTCGACAATGACCTGACACGCTCGACCATGACCTGAAACGCTCGACCATGACCTGAAAAGTTCGACAATGACCTGAAACGTCCGACCATGACCTGAAACGTTCGACCATGACCTGAAACGTCCGACCATGACCTGAAACGTCCGACCATGACCTGAAACGTCCGACCATGACCTGAAACGCTCGACCATACTTTCAGGCCGTTCCTCTGGCGTGAGGTGTCCCAGGAAGACAACACTGTCGAAGCTTCCTGTGTCGAGCGCTCATACAGATGTAACACTCTCTCTCTCTCTCTCTCTCTCTCTCTCTCTCTCTCTCTCTCTCTCTCTCTCTCTCTCTCTCTCTCTCTCTCTCACACACACACACACACACACACACACGCCACGCCGCCACGGGCACAGATGGAGACGAACCCCAGGGAGGGAGGCAGGGCTCTCTCTTACCCCCCCTCCTCCTCCCCCTCCCCTTTTATCTGACAAGGCTGGACACTGACCTCGACGTAAAATCCTAAATTAATCTCCTCGCGAAGTAATCCCCCTTCCCCTCCTCCCTCCTTGTTTGAGAGGGATTACACTCGTCTGGTGAACCACCACACTGAATCACACACACACACACACACACACACACACACACACAAGGTGGAGGAAGGGAGAAGGAACCCCTTTAAGGGGTGAGACATAGGAGGGAAAGGGAGGGGGGGAGGGGGGGAGGGGGGGGAGGGGGGATTACACTAACCTAACCTACTCGTGAATCCACGAGGCGCGTAAAGGGAGAGGGGGAGGGGGGGGAGGGGGTAGGAGAGGGGGGGGGGGGGAGGAGAGTGGGATTATCATATTCACGCTAACTTTAGAACACCCCCCTCCCCTCCCCTCCCCTCCCTCCCCCATCTTAAACTTTATATCCTGGACGAAACCTTAAATCCCTAAAGGGACGAAGCTGATCACATATACTTAAATATTCTCTTTAGTAAAAGACCTTCTAAAGTGGGGTCGAAGTAGGTTAATAAGTAGGCCTAACTACTAGTAACCTTAAGTGGGTTATAAGTGGGACTCTTCAGAAGTGTTTAAAGTAGGTGACCAAGCAAGCTTAAAATTTTAAGTGTAGATAAAAGTACACGTGGAACCCTAAATGTAATGTGTAGTGTAGTGATGTAAGTAGCATGGAGAGATGTAGGTACTCCAAGGAAGTACTCGGAGTGATGTAAGTACCAGGTACCCTTGTGTGGGGGGGTGTAGGAGATACACACATACAAAACAAACATAGAGAAATCATCACAGCTGAAAGCAAGCCTCTCTGTGGACAAGTACAAACACTACCAACAAAAACAAATGACACATCTATATTTACAAGCAGAAAGACTATATACCCTCTCTCTCTCTCTCTCTCTCTCTCTCTCTCTCTCTCTCTCTCTCTCTCTCTCTCTCTCTCTCTCCTTCATAGCAACCACAGCCCCCTCTACCCCCTTTTCCCTTCCACCCCTCCCTCCCTCCCCCGTTCGACCCAAGTCTCGCCACCACCAAAATTTCCTCCTACGCTTATCATCGTCCCCCTCCCTCCTCCTCCTCCTCCTCCTCCTTCTTCTTCTTCCCCCGCCAAATCACACACACACACACACACACACACACACACACACACACACACACATACACACACCACACTCCCCCCCCCCCTCCCTCCCACCAGCGGGCTATTCCCCTCGGCTGTTTTCTTTCCATTCTGAAGCAGTTCCACGCCCATAGCTCACTCCCACCCATTAAAATTGTCAATTCGACTCCCCTCCCCTTCTACCCCCCAAAGCCAGCACCCCCTTCTCCTCCCCCTCTTTGGATAAAAAAAAGGGGGGCTTTCGTAATCTTATCTTTATATAATATTTCTCAAATTCATGGACTTGTATTTTTGATATATATATATATATATATATATATATATATATATATATATATATATATATATATATATATATATATATATATATAAAACCTTAAGTTTTATCAGTTGAATAATATCAAACTTATTTAGACCTTTTTTTCCCAGGTTCAAAATGAAAATCTATTTTGGAAGTTACATTTTGTGATATGTTGAACCGATTATCATCACTTCCGGTGGTGACCATTGTGCTGGCGAAAATGCAAGAAGATATGAGGCGTGCACGGGATAGAGCGAAATTGGAGCGATATGGTATACAGGGGGCGACGTGCTATCAATGGATTGAACCAGAGCATATATGAGGCGTCTAGTGCAAACCATGGAAAGGTATGGGGCCGGTCTGGATGTGGAAAGGGAGCTGTGGTTTCGGTGCATTATTCATGACAGCTAGAGACTGAGTGTGAACGAATGTGGTCTTTCTTCCTTTGTTCTCGGCGCTACCTCACACTGTGTGTATATATATATATATATATATATATATATATATATATATATATATATATATATATATATATATATATATATATGAGACGATAAAGATAGATGCACCTACGACTGTCTCTGCTAATCACGCCAACATGATCTCATATCTCCTACGAGGCAGATAACAGAAAACAAGATAACAAGACAACTTATCATCTACAAGAAGGGCCCACAACAAGCGTGATCCACATTACCATCACTATGACCCATAACTTAGGAATCCGTAAGGGCGAATTTCCACCCGATAGAGACACCCTCCCCCTTACCCCCTCGCCCCCCCCCCTCCTTTATTTAAAGTCCTCGTTAGCAAGTCTTTCGTATGATCGGGGTAATTTGACCTTCGCGAGGTCAGATCGGGGGTGGGGGGGGGGTAAAAGAAGGAAGGACGATAACAACGAAGGGCGAAACTGCTTTTTTCCCCAACGAGAGAGAGAGAGAGAGAGAGAGAGAGAGAGAGAGAGAGAGAGAGAGAGAGAGAGAGAGAGAGAGAGAGAGAGAGAGAGAGAGAGAGAGAGAGAGAGAGTTCCGCCACAACGCCGTACTAAATTGATCCATGAAGTCATCTTTAAAATCGAGGAACACGAAGTCTCTCTCTCTCTCTCTCTCTCTCTCTCTCTCTCTCTCTCTCTCTCTCTCTCTCTCTCTCTCTCCACACGGCCTGCCATAAGCAACTCGAATCAATACATTTGCGTAATTTATCCAATTTATTGCTCGACTGAGCTCCAAATGGACTTCTTAGCCACGCCCCCCCCCCTCTCTCTCTCTCTCTCTCTCTCTCTCTCTCTCTCTCTCTCTCTCTCTCTCTCTCTCTCTCTCTCTCTCCCTTCCCCCCCCCCCTCCCTCAAGAACCTCCCTGACCTGAAGACATCTACATACCGGGTTGAACTCCTAATGAGTTCTAAATTGTAAACTTCTAAACCCCCCTCCCCTCCCCTCTCTCTCTCTCTCTCCCTCACTAGGACACCGCCACTTCCCTCCCCCTCAAACCTTACACATTCCCAACACACCCCCTCCTCCCCCCCTCCCATTCATTGGTCTCGAACTTCCATTTAAAAGGCTTTGGGGGAGAGGGAGGGGGGAGGGGTGGAGGAGGGAGGGGGGGGGAGAGTGTGAGTTCTCTCGGTGGGTGAGGTACAAGAATCACATACGGTCATTAAGGTCAAGTGAGTCGGGAGGGAGGGTAATTAGAGGGGTGGAGGGTAATTAAGGGGGTGTGAGAGTTTAGTGGGGGTGTGTGGGAGGGTTGAGGGAGGGGGGGTTAGGTAGCTGCCCGGCCGTGTTAGGTCCCACTCCAGCTTTACCCTCTCCCCCCCTCCCTCCCTCCCTCTCAATCCCCCCCTTCCCACCTAAAGACTGCTACGGAGGTAAGGAGGAGCGGGGGTCAATGACCTGACCTGCAGGATGTGGTTAATGATGGCCAGAGAGAGACGGGGCGAGAGCACCTAAGCAAGCAAACCTCCTCCACATACACATACTCTCTCTCTCTCTCTCTCTCTCTCTCTCTCTCTCTCTCTCTCTCTCTCTCTCTCTCTCTCTCACACACACACACATACACACACACACACAGCTCGTTATGTACTCCAGCAGGCCTTAAGTGTGTGGGTGGTGGTTATTTCAGGTATACGGCCCTCCACCGGACCGCCCCCCCCCCTCCGGCAGCCAGCCCTCCACACGTGGCATTGTTTATGTAAGCCTTACTGCTTTTGTTTGTCCTTACTTGTGTGTGTGTGTGTGTGTCTGTGTCTGTGTCTGTGTGTGTGTGTGTGTGTGTGTCTGTGTCTGTGTCTGTGTGTGTGTGTGTGTGTATGTGTGTGTGTGTGTGTGTGTGTCTGTGTGTGTGTGTGTGTGTGTATGTGTGTGTGTGTGTGTGTGTGTGTGTGTGTGTGTGTGTGTGTGTGTGTGTCTGTGTGTGTGTGTGTGTGTGTGTGTGTGTGTGTGTGTGTGTGTGTGTGTCTGTGTGTGTGTGTGTGTGTGTGTGTGTGTGTGTGTGTGTGTGTCTGTGTGGTGTGTGTGTAGGGGGGGGGAGGAGGCAATCTACCAAAACCCAATGATACGTTCATTCAGCCATCAAGATAACTCACAAGTTATCTTCTATACATCAAGATAACCTACAAGATATCATCTATACATCAAGATAACTCACAAGTTATCTTCTATACATCAAGATAACCTACAAGATATCATCTATACATCAAGATAACTCACAAGTTATCTTCTATACATCAAGATAACCTACAAGATATCATCTATACATCAAGATAACTCACAAGTTATCTTCTATACATCAAGATAACCCACAAGATATCATCTATACATCAAGATAACTCACAAGATGTCTATACATTAAGATAACTCACAAGATATCTTCTATACATGAAAATAACCCACAAGATATCTTCTATACATCAAGATAACTCACAAAATATCTTCTACACATCAAGATAACCTACAAGATATCTTGAAAACATCAGTCATAAAGATCAAGATAACCTACAAGATAACATACCTTGCCCCTCGCTTGTGATCTTATCATGGCCGAAGATAACACCCCGCTGCCCCCTCCCCCCCAAAAAAAAGATAACACCCCAAAATATAAACAATAACAACATCCACATTTAAGAACCATTCCTTAATGTTCTTGGCCTTTGAAGAACACGAGAACAACACACATGAACAATCAGAAAAGGTTATCATGTAATATACGTCAATCTGGTTCTCAAAAACCAGTATGATTGTTATACTTCTTCCCTTCAGTATAACAAGGGTATAAGGAGTGCCACCGGGTTTTTAAGCCCGGATTTTGGGAATGTAGGCTTTATAACACCCTTGACCTAGAGGTGATTTTCTTCTAGACTTACTCCTCTGGTCTCTCTCTCTCTCTCTCTCTCTCTCTCTCTCTCTCTCTCTCTCTCTCTCTCTCTCTCTCTCTCAGTGAGAGAAGCAGTCTGGTTTTCCCTGTTCCATCACATTATATCTTTTGCCTTCGACCATATCTATAATTCTTCATTGCTTATTTTCTCTAAGTAATTCGCTCTCCTCAACACACACACACACACACACACACACACGCTTGTGCGCAATCAATCTATCTATCTTATTAAGAACGTCTATCGATATCTTTATCTATCCTTCTTATCTTTTATATCTCTATATGTAGTATCCGCTCACACCTGTTCACTAAGACCACAGATACTTTCAATTTCAACCACAAGACCAATGCATTTCATCTAAGCAATTCTTAATTTTCAAATTTTAATGTTTTTTGAGAGAGAAAAAAATGACCCCACTTCAATGCCATTTAAAGGCTGACCCCTAAAATTTACCTTGACCGATTTTTTTATGAGTGTTGGTGTCTATTCACAGTTATTTTGCTCTTTTTTTCATTTTCTTTTACAATAAACCACTTATGAAAAAAAAAATACCCCTTTCCCATTTTCTACAACCAATCTCATTTTCGTCGCCTGCTTCCCAGTCTCTTAATCAAACACAAATGATTCTTCTTGATTTAGTTACCATTTTCTTTCCAATTTGTACACCCGGTCCCATTTTCGTCGCCTACAGTGGTTTCTTAAAACCCTTCTGAAACATTTATAATACTTCTTGACTGGTTAACCCTCTCCCATTTTCTAAAACACATTCCATTTTCATCAGCTGTTGCAGCATCTCCTTCACTTTTTGAAACAGACATAATTCCCCATTAATTCAAGTATCCCTCTCCCATTTTCTGCATGTCATCCCCATCTTATTTGTCTATAGTGGTTTGTTGCCATTCAATTAAAACTCAAATAGTACCCCTCGCCCATTTTCTACACCACTTTCCCGTTTTCGTCGCCTGCAATATTTACTTCCCACTCTTCCTGTTTTCCCTTTTTTTCTTTTTTTGACAGGCAACCTTCTCCCGTTTTCTACAAACCATCCCCGTTTTCCTCGCCTAGAGTGGTTACTTCCTCTCTCTCTCTCTCTCTCTCTCTCTCTCTCTCTCTCTCTCTCTCTCTCTCTCTCTCTCTCTTTCTCTCTCTCTCCTAAACACTTAAAGGCCAGCCTTTTCAGAATTCATCTCTACTGTCTCTTAACCTCGACAAGGGTAGGGGGTTAGGGGAAGGGGAGAGGAGGAGGGGGAGGAGGAGGAGGAGGAGGAGGGGAAGTTAAAGGGGTAAGGAGGAATTCCCCTCTTTCCCTCCCCCCCAACCCCTCCCACTTGTCACGTGGCTTTTGTTTCATCCTCCCCCCCCCTCCTCCTCCTCCTCCTCCTCCTCCTCCCCTAGTCATCCCCTCCCCCTCACCCCCTTCCTCTTCTTCCCCCCCCCCCACCAACCACCCCACCCCCTCCCTTTAGGCTTATAATTACGACAATACTTTTCGCTCCTACAGGATGGGGGGGAGGGGGAGGGAAGGGGGAGGGAAGGGGGAGGGGGAAGGTGGGTGGAGGGGGTGTTGGAGCAGACGTTGTCAACTTCGCTCATATCTACTTGCGCGGGAGTTCGTGTGGAAATAATTGCGGTGGTGGGAGAGAGAGGGAGGGGGAGGGGAGGGGAGGGGAGGGGAGGGGAGGGGAGGGGAGGGGAGGGAAGGGGAGGGGAGGGGAGGGAGGGGGTAAGGGGGTTAGAGAGGGAGGAGGAGGAGGGTTTGCACAACTTTCTCTCTCTCTCTCTCTCTCTCTCTCTCTCTCTCTCTCTCTCTATCTATCTTTCTCTAACTCTCTATCTATCTTCCCTTATCTATCTACCTACCTATCTCCTTATATTTATTTCCCTTTACGTCCACTTTTCACTAATTCCTTCTTTCCAAGCATTCTCTCTCTCTCTCTCTCTCTCTCTCTCTCTCTCTCTCTCTCTCTCTCTCTCTCTCTCTCTCTCTCTCTCTCTCTCTCTCTCCCCCCCTCTCTCTCTCTCTCTCTCTCTCTCTCTCTCTCTCTCTCTCTCTCTCTCTCTTCTCATCTTCATCCAATAAGCTAACTAGTCCTTAAACTAAAAAATAACTAATTTCCCTTCCCTCTTTAACTCTATCTAATTTCATCTGTGTTTCATTGAGGGGGAAAGATAATTATCACCCTTGGGAAATTTCCCTACATCCCCCCCCCTACCCCCCACCCCCCACCAACCCCCACCCCCCCATCCCCCCCGGAAGATTTTTTCCCTACAATCTCCTTTTCTCTCTCTAAAGAAAAAGAAAAATTTCCCTGCCCTCTTCCCGGCCTGAAATCCCCCCCCCTTTTAATTTCCCCTTTCTAGGGAAAAAAATATTTCCTTATACCGTCTCTCTGGCTCCTGTCTCAATGGACAGTATTCCCTGTCTTCTCTCTCTCTCTTCTCTCTCTCTCTCTCTCTCTCTCTCTCTCTCTCTCTCTCTCTCTCTCTCTCTCTCTCTCTCTCTCTCTATCTATCTATCTCTTGGAAATGGCCTTGAATCTCCAGGAAAGTTCCCTAAGAATACCTCTCTCTCTCTCTCTCTCTCTCTTGGAAATTTCCCTATTTCTACATCCTATTTGGGAAATTTCCCTAAATTTTTCCCCTCCCCCCCATCTTGGAAAATCACCTTATATCCTGTCCAAATACCTTGCTACTGTCTGGATGATCAACCTATTTCCTGCTGAGCCAGGGAATACCTGTATCCCTTTCCTATTTCTAGATCTCCCTATTTTCCTCTTCCCTCTTTAAAAAATCTCCCTATTTTCCTCTTCTCTTTAAAAATCTCCCTATTTTCCTCTTCTCTTTTTAAAATCTCCCTATTTTCCTCTTCTCTCTTTAAAAATCTCCCTATTTTCCTCCTCTCTTTAAAAATCTCCCTATTTTCCTCTTCTCTCTTTATAAATCTCCCTATTTTCCTCTTCTCTCTTTATAAATCTCCCTATTTTCCTCTTCGCTCTTTAAAAAAATCTCCCTATTTTCCTCTTCTCTCTTTAAAAATCTCCCTATTTTCCTCTTCTCTTTTTAAAATCTCCCTATTTTCATCTTCTCTCTTTAAAAATCTCCCTATTTTCCTCTTCTATCTTTAAAAGTCTCCCTATTTTCCTCTTCTCTCTTTAAAATCTCTCTATTTTCCTCTTCTCTCTTTAAAAATCTCCCTATTTTCCTCTTCTCTTTAAAAATCTCCCTATTTTCCTCTTCTCTTTTTAAAATCTCCCTATTTTCCTCTTCTCTTTTTAAAATCTCCCTATTTTCCTCTTCTCTTTTTAAAATCTCCCTATTTTCTCTTTGTTGAAAAATCTCCCTATTTTCCTCTTCTTTCTAGAAAAAAAAGTCTCCCTGTTCTCTGCTCGGTATAATGTTTTACTTTAGTTTATATTTCCAGGCCACGTCCAAGTATTCTCCCTATGTCTACAGCGTTTCCCTATTTCCCTCAAATTTAAACAAACCTTCCCCATTATCTCCCATTTCCAGGAATATATCCTCAATTTCCTCCCATTTCCAGGAATCTCTTCTGTTTTCATTCAATCAGGAATACAACCCTATTTCTATAACTTCGTTTCTTCCATAAATGAACCCTTGCCCATTAGACCTCCACAGTAACATCTCCCAATTTGACAATAATTTCCTCCTTTTTTATCCTATTTCCCAGACATCTCCCAATTTGACAATAATTTCCTCCTTCTTTATCCTATTTCCTAAACATCTCCCAATTTGACGTACTTATTTCCTCCTTCTTTGTCCTATTTCCCAATCATCTCCCAATTTAACGAACTTATTTCCTCCTTCTTTACCCTATTTCATAGAAATCCAAGCTAAGGAGGTCTAGAGTAACTTCCTATTACATCCCTGGTATACAAAATTCCACATTTTAAACATAAGTATCTTGTGAATGTAGGTTTGCGGCAGGGGTGTTTCATGTCTCCATGGTTGTTTAATTTGTTTATGGATGGGGTTGTTAGGGAGGTGAATGCAAGAGTTTTGGGGAGAAGGGCAAGTATGCAGTCTGTTGTGAATGAGAGGGCTTGGGAAATGAGTCAGTTGTTTGCTGATAATACAGGGCTAGTGGCTGATTTGGGTGAGAAACTGCAGAAGCTGGTGACTGAGTTTGGTAAAATGTATGAAAGAAGAAAGCTGAGAGTAAATGTGAATAAAGGCAAGGTTATTAGGTACAGTAGGGATGAGGGACAAGTCAGTTGGGAGATAAGTTTGAATGGAGAAAAACTGGAGGAAGTGAAGTGTTTTAGATATCTGAGAGTGGATTTGGCAGCGGATGGAACCATGGAAGCGGAAGTGAGTCACAGGGTTGGGGAGGGGGCGAAAGTTCTGAGAGCGTTGAAAAAAGTGTGGAAGGCGAGAACATTATAACGGAAAGCAAAAATGGGTATGTTTGAAGGAATATGGATCCAACAATGTTATATGGTTGCGAGGCATGGGCTATAGATAGAGTTGGGCGGAGGAGGTTGGATGTGTTGGAAATGAGATGTTTGAGGATAATATGTGGTGCGAGGTGGTTTGATCGAGTAAGTAATGAAAGGGTAAGAGAGATGTGTGGAAATAAAAAGAGCGTGGTTGAGAGAGCAGAAGAGGGTGTTTTGAAATGGTTTGGGCACATGGAGAGAATGAGTGAGGAAAGATTGACCAAGAGGATATATGTGTCGGAGGTGGAGGGAACGAGGAGAAGTGGGAGACCAAATTGGAGGTGGAAAGATGGAGTGAAAAAGATTTTGTGTGATCAGGGCCTGAAGATGCAGGAGGGTGAAAGGAGGGCAAGGAATAGAGTGAATTGGATCGATGTGGTATACCGGGGTTGACGTGCTGTCAGTGGATTGAATCAGGGCATGTGAAGCGTCTGGGGTAAACCATAGAAAGTTGTGTGGGGCCTGGATGTGGAAAGGGAGCTGTGGTTTCGGGCATTATTGCATGACAGCTAGAGACTGAGTGTGAACGAATGGGGCCTTTGTTGTCTTTTCCTAGTGCTACCTCGCACACATGAGGGGGAAGGGGGTTGGTATTCCATGTCTGTCGAGGTGGCGATGGGAATGAATAAAGGCAGACAGTGTGAATTGTGTGCATGGGTATATATGTATGTGTCTGTGTGTGTATATATATGTGTACATTGAGATGTATAGGTATGTATATTTGCGTGTGTGGACGTGTATGTATATACATTGTGTATGGGGGTGGGTTGGGCCATTTCTTTCGTCTGTTTCCTTGCGCTACCTCGCAAACGCGGGAGACAGCGACAAAGCAAAAAAAAAAAAAAAAAAAATATATATATATATATATATATATATATATATATATATATATATACATATATATATATATATATATATATATATATATATATATATATATATATATATATATATATATATGTATATATATATATATATATATATATATATATATATATATATATATATATATATATATATATATATATATAAAACAGTAAGATCTTTGAAAATGTCACTCCATGCAAAAGCCGAGCCCCCTTCTCCCCCCACACAACCTCCCACCCACAGTTCCTCGTTGAAAGTAATACAATGTCAACCCCTTCCTCCAGCTCCCTCCCCCTCTACCCCCATCCCCTTCTTACCATAAATTTGGCCCTAAACCAACGACTGGTTTGCTTTTCATTATAGACAAAGGCAAACAAACGACAAGAAAACGGTGAAGATAATATATGTAAACATTTCTGTCTAGCTAAAATAAACTCTCTCTCTCTCTCTCTCTCTCTCTCTCTCTCTCTCTCTCTCTATATATATATATATATATATATATATATATATATATATATATATATATATATATATATATATATATATATATATATGGTGTAACGTACATTATCTAGTGGTTGAGGTATTATCGTCTGTATGATACAAAGGTCTGGGCTGGCTGGCCTCCACCAGGAGCTACGTCACCTCCACACCATACCAACACTGGACTGCTTTGTCTGTCTATACCAAGATAATATATAGCTTTAAATTCCTCGCAGGAGTCGTGGGAAGGGTGTTGGATTCCACACCGACACTGTGGTTTTGGAGAGGAGGATTGGATTCCCCCCCTCCCCCTCTATCTCTCTCGTCATGAATAAGGATGAACACTTCTGTGTGTTCAGGAGGCACAGATAACACTCATTCTGTGATCTGTGTAAAGACACAGAGGGAATTCAAATCGTCCTTATCTTTTCTTTTTTGAGATTGGATTCTTAAGAGATAGGATTGTACAGAATTCACTGTACCTCCTCCTCCTCCTCCATCCACTTCAACGAAAGGAATCCAAAACGAAGGTTTATGGACTCTGATACTCTATGTCACGACCCATTTTCTTTTTTCTAAACACATTCTTTTCTTAGTGATTTATGAATGTATTATGTCCCCCCCCCCACACACACACCCCTCCCCTCCCCTCCAGACCTCACCGTACCAGCCCTCAAATCCATATTTCTCCTTCATTCCCCAATTAAGTAAGGAATGAAATATAACATCCACAGATTGGTGAACTCGCAAGTACTCTACAGTCTATCTATCGTCTCTAATAAGTACAATCACAATCTATCTATAACCTAACCTAACCCTACAACACTTCCAAACTACATCTACAACTCGGACACCATCATGCATCTACTCTCGTTACCATCTACTTTTTCCCATCTACTTTTTTTTTAGCTTCGTCTATCGACGTGATATCTTCCTCATACTATACGACAACCAGCTTTCTCCAACATACATCGCCAACATACAACCTCACCAGCTTTCTCCAACACACATCACCAGTGAACACCACCGCCGCCAAGCGGTTTACTCCAACATCGTCAATTTTCTCCAACATACAACCTCAACAGCTTTCTCCAACATACAGCACCTCCAACTTCCCCGATGTATACATCCCCAACATATCTCCAACACACACACACACATAACACCACCAATATCCAACACTCCAAAACTTCACCTCCCTCCAACACTCTTCAAGCCATAATTACTCCACCCATGATCCCCCTCCTCCCCATCACAACAGCCCCATAACCCACAAAGACATTTACCTACAAAAGCTGTACCACAACCCCTCACCTACAAAAGCTCTATCTATCACACCCTCTTACCTACAAACGATCTATCTCCCACATCCCCTCACCTACAAAGGCGCTGCTACCACGCCCGCTTCGTCCCACGCCACACTACACCCCAATACACCCATTGTCTCCTTTATCTTCTGGTCACATATAAACAGTAACACCCCTTCCCCCTCCCCCTTTTACACTATCAACACCATGCCTACCCCTCCCCCCCCCCCGCAACGAACACCCCCTCCCCCACGTCAACAAACATCTGAACTAAACATCCACATCCCCCTAGACTACCCCCCCCCCACCCCCATCTCTCCTTCCCTTTAACACATACCCTTAAATTCCCCAGATAAAACCCATCCATCTATATACTCAACAAGGACCTTTCATACATAACAAGTGTGTTATCTGTTATCTGTTATCGTATGTGTCTTTAAGGCCATCAGTGCCAGATATACAGAATTGCCTTCGGTCTGTTATGTTCCTTATCTCCCCCTTCGCCACCTGTGATAATGCCAATGATAACTCAGTTATAACTGTCATATATATATATATATATATATATATATATATATATATATATATATATATATATATATATATATATATATATATATATATTCCTTCAACAATGCCTTAAGCCACATGTATTCTCCCCACGCATTCTAATGCCTCGTATCCATCCTCCCCCCCACCCACCCCCACTCGCTCCATCTACGCAATTGTCCCTCCCTCACTCACTCCTTCCCACTCTAGTAAGGCTACCGTACACACTACATCAGGTTTGTAAGTGTCTCTGAAATTCAAATTGGTGTTTGTTAATATTCCATCTACATAACGTATCATCTTCCTCCATCA
Source organism: Panulirus ornatus (assembly GCF_036320965.1). Lineage (NCBI taxonomy): Eukaryota > Metazoa > Arthropoda > Malacostraca > Decapoda > Palinuridae > Panulirus > Panulirus ornatus. The sequence continues at coordinate 39,952,125 of NC_092230.1, forward strand.
CAATACACACACACACACACACACACACACACACACACACACACACACACACACATACATCTATCTGTCTATGACACATGTCTTATAATTATCTATCTCCACGAACAAATAGATAATGATACATAAGTGACATATTACACAGAGATGACATATACCCGCTCTCATTAATATGAAGACTAATGAATGCCGATTGACATTCGATAGATAAACGTATCGTTTTCATTTGTGATAATCAAATCTTTATTGATTGATTCTTTATTGTTTAATTTACTTATCATTATGTTTATATTATAGATGGAGTCAGTGAAGGAATATGGCAACACGGAAGGCCATTATGAGCGGCCTCCATCTAGCTACTGCGCTTCCTTCCCTCCCTCTCTCTCTCTCCCTCCATCCTGGGTTGAAGGGTTGGATGTAGATGGAGACTAATGTACATGGTCGACGGCGTCGCCCATGTAGATTGTAGAGGAGCTGGTAGGTGGGTGGGGGAGGGGGGGGAGGGGGGCGGAAGAATAGGAGGATGTAGATGTAGCGAGGGAGAATGTAATAGACATAGGTGTAGAGGAGAGAGAGAGAGAGAGAGAGAGAGAGAGAGAGAGAGAGAGAGAGAGAGAGAGAGAGAGAGAGAGAGAGAGAGGCAGACACACAGATATAGTGTGTGTGTGTGTGTGTGTGTGTGTGTGTGTGTGTGTGTGTGTGTGTGTATGTGTTTCAAATGTTTACCAGAACATGTGTTAACCTCAGGTTGGAACTTGAGAGAGGTGAGGTGGTCGAGGGTGACCTGTGCCCTAATTCCTTCACCTGTGTCATAATTCCTTCACCTGTCATAATTCCTTCACCTGTGTCATAATTCCTTCACCTGTCATAATTCCTTCACCTGTGCCCTAATTCCTTCACCTGTGTCATAATTCCTCCACCTGTGTCATAATTCCTTCACCTGTCATAATTCCTTCACCTGTGTCATAATTCCTTCACCTGTGTCATAATTCCTTCATCTGCGTTATAATTCCTTCACCTGTGTCATAATTCCTTCACCTGTGTCATAATTCCTTCACCTGTGTCATAATTCCTTCACCTGTGTCATAATTCCTTCACCTGTGTCATAATTCCTTCACCTGTGCCCTAATTCCTTCACCTGTGTCATAATTCCTTCACCTGTGTCATAATTCCTTCACCTGTCTCATAATTCCTTCACCTGTGTCATAATTCCTTCACCTGTGTCATAATTCCTTCATCTGCGTTATAATTCCTTCACCTGTGTCATAATTCCTTCACCTGTGTCATAATTCCTTCACCTGTGCCTTAATTCCTTCACCTGAGTCATAATTCCTTCATCTGTGTCATAATTCCTTCACCTGTCTCATAATTCCTTCATCTGTGTCATAATTCCTTCATCTGCGTTATAATTCCTTCACCTGTGCCATAATTTCCTCACCTGTGTCATAATTCCTACATGTGTCATAATTCCTTCGTGTGTCATAATTCCTTCACCTGTGTCATAATTCCTTCAAGTGTCATAATTCCTTCGTGTGTCATAATTCCTTCACCTATGTCATAATTCCTTCATCTGTGTCATAATTCATTCACCTGTGTCATAATCCCTTAACCTGTCATCATTCATTCACCTGTGTCATAATTCAGCCATCTGTGTCATGATTCCTTCACCTGAGGCCCCTCAGGCCCAGTGGTAATTATACAAAAGCGTTTGACACTAATCATTTTCCGTTTCTTTTTTTTTTTTGGTTTTTTATGTTCAACCTATGTACACTTCCTACTAGCGTACTTTTTGTGTGTGTATATATATATATATATATATATATATATATATATATATATATATATATATATATATATATATATATGTATATATATATATATATATATTATCCCTGGGGATAGGGGAGAAAGAATACTTCCCACGTATTCCCTGCGTGTCGTAGAAGGCGACTAAAAGGGGAGGGAGCGGGGGGCTGGAAATCCTCCCCTTCCAATTTCTATTTTCCAAAAGAAGGAACAGAGAAGGTGGCCAAGTGAGGGTATTCAAACTAAGGCTCAGTTCTCTGCTCTTTACGATACCTCGGTAACGCGGGAAATGGCGAATGTGTGTGTGTATATATATATATATATATATATATATATATATATATATATATATATATATATATATATATATATATATACATTTATCCCTGGGGATAGGGGAGAAAGAATACTTCCCACGTATTCCCTGCGTGTCGTAGAAGGCGACTGAAAGGGAATGGAGCGGGGGGCTGGAAATCCTCCCCTCTCGTTTTTGGTTTTCCTAATGAAGGAACGGAGGAGGGGGCCAAGTGAGGATGTTCCCTCAAAGGCTCAGTCCTCTGTTCTTAACGCTACCTTGCTGACGTGGGAAATGGCGAATAGTATGAAATATATATATATATATATATATATATATATATATATATATATATATATATATATATATATATATATCATATTACATAATTTTCTTGTTTAATAAGAAGGTAAACAGGGTACTCAGTGTTTGGGATAAACACGGTATAAAATAGACTCCCCCCCCTCCCCACCGCTCCACGATGGGCGAATTAAGAATGAAAACGGGAGGATGGTGAAAGGGTTTCTCTCGGTGTGAGGACCTGAGGTAGGCACATGTTTACTCTATAGCCGGGGGGGGGGGGGGGGGGGGCGAGGGAGGGGCACATATTTACATTTGGGGGGAGGGAGGTAAGATTATACAAGCAAGCGACACAAGCGCTTAAGCAAGTTCAAATACAAGGTACAATTGCCCTACGACCGTCCCTCTCCCCTGTCGTATGTGAGGGGAGGTGAACACACACACACACACACACACACACACACACACACACACACACACACACACACACTGAGAAACATACATATTCATATGTGGATAACAAAGTACCTCTTATGGCTATGAGATAGTCTAAACTTTGATGACACTGAACACCTTACCCAGCAACTGCCCTGCGCTTACCCTGCGCAGACATACAGACATACTTCATCGACATTTCTAGGCCTTTGGACCCGCCGGTTGACTTGGCTGACTCTCTTTCCGCTGCAAGGGTCCTTTAAAAGGAGCCCTGGGATTACATGACCGTCTAGTCCATTCTTATCTGGGCCATGAGCCTCAAGGGGTGGTGCTAGCTCATTCTAATCGCGTCTATGAGCCTTAGGGGAGGGTGCCAGCTCATTCTTATCTGGGCCTTGAGCCTCAAGGGTGGTGCCAGCCCAATCTTATCTGGGCCATGAGCCTTAGGGGTGGTGCCAGCCCACTCTCATCTGGGCCATGAGCCTCAACGGGTGGTGCTAGCCCAGTCTCATCTGGGCCATGAGCCTCAAGGGGTGGTGCCAGCCGACTCTTATCTGGGCCATGAGCCTCAAGGGGTGGTGCTAGCCCACTCTCATCTGGGCCATGAGCCTCAACGGGTGGTGCCAGCCGACTCTCATCTGGGCCATGAGCCTCAAGGGGTGGTGCCAGCCGACTCTCATCTGGGCCATGAGCCTCAAGGGGTGGTGCCAGCCCATTCTCATCTGGACCATGAACCTCAGGGGTGGTGCCAGCCCACTCTTATCTGGGCCATGAGCCTCAGGGGTGGTGCCAACCCATTCTCATCTGGGCCATGAGCCTCAAGGGGTGGTGCTAGCCCACTCTCATCTGGGCCATGAGCCTCAACGGGTGGTGCCAGCTCACTCTCATCTGGGCCATGAGCCTCAAGGGGTGGTGCCAGCCGACTCTTATCTGGGCCATGAGCCTCAAGGGGTGGTGCTAGCCCACTCTCATCTGGGCCATGAGCCTCAAGGGGTGGTGCCAGCCGACTCTCATCTGGGCCATGAGCCTCAAGGGGTGGTGCCAGCCCATTCTCATCTGGACCATGAACCTCAGGGGTGGTGCCAGCCCACTCTTATCTGGGCCATGAGCCTCAGGGGTGGTGCCAACCCATACTCATCTGGGCCATGAGCCTGAAGGGGTGGTGCTAGCCCATTCTCATCTGGGCCATGAGCCTCAAGGGGTGGTGCCAGCTCACTCTCATCTGGGCCATGAGCCTCAAGGGGTGGTGCCAGCTCATTCTCATCTGGGCCATGAGCCTCAAGGGGTGGTGCCAGCTCATTCTCATCTGGACCATGAGCCTCAGGGGTGGTGCCAGCTCATTCTCATCTGGGCCATGAGCCTCAAGGGGTGGTGCCAGCTCATTCTCATCTGGACCATGAGCCTCAAGGGGTGGTGCCAGCTCATTCTCATCTGGACCATGAGCCTCAGGGGTGGTGTCGACCCAAACGACCACAGCTGGAACATGTCTCGCCACCCCCGTCCCCTACCCCTTCCCCCCCCCCCCCCCCCAAGGCTCGTCCCCTCTTCAGCCACACCCCTGTATCCCTTCCTCAATTATCCGCTATCTAACCTCACCACCCATTTACTCCCCATTTTCACATCTTCTAACCCAATCACGCCTCACATTACCCAATTTCATCCTTCCCTATTTCCCTTTCCGTCCCCATTTATCCCTTCCTCAAGTCCCGCATTCTTCCTTCCCCATTTGTGGGATCCCATTACCCCTCTTCTTCCCCCATTACCCCTCGCTACATCCTCCCAAACAACCATCACGGACGATGAAGCGCCGGGCGTACGATACGTGAAAAGACGGATAGCGGGGAGCGCTGCTTCTAGTGACGTCGCGGACCAAGTGGCCAGCGAAAACGGATTGCGGGAAACACTGCTCTCGTCACGATATCTCGTGGATGTTGCCAGATGTTCGAAATGTTCTTTAGTATCTTTGTGAGGACTTGTGTCTCTTAGTCTTTGCTGTTATCTTAGGATATCACGTTGCACGATCCTAGGATATCACGTTTCGCGATCTAAGATATCATGTTTCACGATCCTAGGATATCAAATTTCACGTTTCACGATCCTAGGATATCACATTTCACGATCTAAGATATCATGTTTCACGATCCTAGGATATCACGTTTCACGATCTAAGATATCATGTTTCACGATCCTAGGATATCAAGTTTCACGATCTAAGATATCATGTTTCACGATCCTAGGATATCACGTTTCACGATCTAAGATATCATGTTTCACGATCCTAGGATATCACGTTTCACGATCTAAGATATCATGTTTCACGATCCTAGGATATCAAGTTTCACGATCTAAGATATCATGTTTTCACGATCCTAGGATATCACGTTTCAAGATCTAAGATATCATGTTTCACGATCCTAAGATATCAAGTTTCACGATCTAAGATATCATGTTTCACGATCCTAGGATATCAAGTTTCACTATCTAAGATATCATGTTTCACGATCCTAGGATATCAAGTTTCACGATCTAAGATATCATGTTTCACGATCCCAGGATATCAAGTTTCACGGTCCTAGGATATCACGTTTCGCGATCCTAGGATATCACCTTTCACGATCTAAGATATCATGTTTCACGATCCTAGGATATCAAGTTTCATGGTCCTAGGATATCACGTTTCGCGATCCTAGCATATCACGTTTCGCGATCCTAGGATATCACGTTTCACGATCCTAGGATATCACGTTTTACCATCCTAGAATATCACGTTTCGCAATCCTGTTATCTCGTATCACTAAACGTCATTGTATGTTATCCCTTAACACCTAATACCCCCGAACACACTTCCACGACCCTGTTATCTTCAAATAACACCCCCTCCTCCCCTCCCCTCCCTTCTCCCTTAGATAAACGTATTTCTGTTATCTTCAAATCCTCCTCCCTTAATAACCTTGTTCCTTGCTATAGCATCACTACCAAAACCTCCTCCTACCATCGGATTTCGAAGGATGCATTCAACACGGAGGCCTAACCACAGAAGGAGGCGCGGGAGGGACGAAGGAAGAAAATATATTAGAAAAAGAAAAGGTTTAGGGAGGGGGAGGGTGGAGGGTGGAGGGTGGAGGGGGGTGGGGGGTTGGG
>NC_092230.1:39968098-39973098 GCF_036320965.1 Panulirus ornatus
TTGTTTTTTTTTTTTTTTTGGGGGGGGGTATTTTTGTATATCGCTTGATGTTGTTGTTGTTGTTGTTGTTGTTGTTGTTGTTGTTGTTATATTCCGCGGTGTTCCTTGCGGGTGTAACAAGTTCTTGTTTCTTCCGTGTTCTTTGGCTTTGGAGGGTGAAGACATTGCTCTCGATGACCTGAGAGAGAGAGAGAGAGAGAGAGAGAGAGAGAGAGAGAGAGAGAGAGGAGAGAGAGAGAGAGAGAGAGAGAGATGGAGTGAATTACCATCTTTCCCCAGTGACGTCATCATCCCCCCCCCCCCCCAACACACACACATAACTCTCTCGGTAAGATACTAACCACAACTGTAACTCGGGGAGGGGGGGGGAGCTTGGTCTTAGAAGCAAGGACACTGTCTTTGCGAATGTTTATGTCCCCAACATGTTTACACCTACACGTCCGGTAAACCTCGTAAACAACGGGCGGACCCAGCCTAATCTACGCCCACTTTTGAAGATCTTTACCACATCTCTTGCCACACTCGGATACACATCTGTGGGGGTATTCAATATATATATATATATATATATATATATATATATATATATATATATATATATATATATATATTCATATGAGTCCACGGGGAAAATGAAACCCGATAAGTTCCCTTATATGTATGTATTGTACAGGGAAGGGGCTCTACACTCGTGGGGTCATATGTCTTAACCACAGTCTACCATCATCATAGTTAACTTGAGTGTAGGTAGTGTAGTATGGTGGTGTGTGGTGGTGGAGCATTATTAACCATGTCCTCAGTCATTCTGGTCCAGTCATCATAAAAGCACTTCTTGACATCTTGGCTTAACATGTTATGTTCTCTGCTTGCTCTGTCCCTACATCTCTCCAAGAACATGTGTTCACACTGTTCACGTTATGTTATGTTCTCTGCTTGTTCTGTCCCTACATCTCTCCAAGAACATGTGTTCACACTGTTCACGTTATCATGTTATGTTCTCTGCTTGTTCTATCCCTACATTAATTCTGGTACCATCTTTGTTGTCCTCCTCTGGACCTTCTCTATCAGCTCTTTGTGCATCTTTAGCTGCGGTGACCAAACTTGACAAGCATATTCTAGTTTTGTTGTCCTCCTCTGGACCTTCTCTATCAGCTCTTTGTGCTTCTTTAGCTGCGGTGACCAAACTTGAGAAGCATATTCTAGTTTTGGTCTTATGAACAGCTGGCTGAATATTTCCTTATCCATATACTTGAAAGCTATTCTGGTATTTGCCAGCCCAGCAGACAGACAGACAGTTGGTCTCCTTAACTATTTTCCTAATGTGGGACTCTGGCCACAGGTTAGGTACCAGCTCCACTCCCAAGTCCTTCTTACAGATTCCTGCAGTTTACATCCTGCTGGAGGATATTCATATCTAGGTTTTATTTTGCTCTGCGCCAGCTTCATCGCATAACATTCATGTTGAACGTCATCAACCACACACCACATCAACCTTGAAGTATCTCCCGGCTTCCCTCTCAAGTTGATGCAATCCTCCTCCTCCTCCGCTTTACGCTTCGTATCATGGCCTTTGCATCATCTGCAAACACATTCATGTTGGAGTCCATACCATCTAGCAAGTCAGTCACACAGAGATCAAGAAGAGCAACGGTTCCAAAACATGACCTTGCGGCACTCCACTGGTGACCTCCAGCCATTTCGAGAAATGGTTCCTGTGACGTGAGCCTTGTTGGTCCTCTTCCACTGACATAACCTTCTAACCATCGAAAGAGCCTCCTCATCTTTCTCTTGTCTGAGTGATCCAGCTATTCAATCATGCCTACCATGCAGCACAGAGTCAAATGCTTTCTGCTGCTTCACTGCATACGTCTGTATGACTATCAATATACGACGCCAATGCTAATGAATGTCTACTGTCAAACTCTTATGGTGCATTGAAATACAGTGGTTCACCCCTCCAGCACGAAGGCACGACCCTTTGAACAAGAGAAGACGACCCTTGAGCACGACCCTTGAACCCGAGGTATAAACTCCTAAGCACAACGGCACGACCCTTCAGCATGACGGTACGACCCTTGAGCACGACAGCAATATATCTGAGCATAAAGGCACGACCCTTGGGCGAGATCTAACGACCCTTAACCAAGACGATATGAACCCTTGGGAATGATTAGCTATCCTTTGACCTGACCCTTAAAGGGTTCATCATTCCCCAGGGGTCGTACCGTCCTGCCCAGTCGTACAGTCGTGTTGAAGCCGTACCGTCGTGCTCAAGGGGTCGTATTACATCCCCTTACTGCTCGACAGCTGATGGCACCAAAGTCAACATTGTGCCGAGCGAAGTCTACTAAAAGCGGAGAACCTTTCATTAACCCAAGGACCACGGTCAACAGATCACACATACAATGAACGTTGAAAACCAATAAACTTGACAGACAAAGACACCGAACAGACCTAAGGACACGAAGGCAAATAGAACAATAGGAACAAAAAAAAATTATCATAGACGCATAAAAGTAAAAATACAAAAAAAAAAAAAATAATAAATCAGGACAATACAATTTCAAATACAGAAGAAACAAGACAAGATACACACAAAAAAATCAAACATTTGCATAAAGTCTTCAGTCGTCATGGTGGCCAAATATTTCATAGAAAAAGAGAGAGAGAGAGAAAAAAAAAGGGGGGGGGGTGAGAAGCAAAGAGTCCAGGAAAAAAAATAGAAAAAACTATTATATATATTCTATGTCGCACTACAGAAAATGCGAAGTGTGGCAGTGGCAGCTTACAGTGAAGTGGCACTGGTGATGAACCACATTATCCGTCATCACTACAACCACAGTGACCACTAACCACCACTTACCACTAACCACCACTAACCACCATCCATCACTGATCACTAACCACCACTTACCACTAACCACCACAAACCATTAACCACCACTGACCACTATCCATCACTGATCACTAACCACCACTAACCATCACTAGCCACTACTAACCACTAACAACTAACCATCACTAACCACTAACTACCACAGGAGGAGGAATAGGTCCTGCTTACGTAAACAAGTACCCAGCACCAGCCTGCGTCACCCAGGCCAGAGTCACTAAGGTCGGGTTACGTAACATGGTGGGGGGGAGGGGAAGGGGGAAGGGGAGGGAGGGGGGGAAACAATTTCTGTCTCCCATCGAGTGAAGGAAGTTATCTTTCATCTCATTCCTCCCCCCTCCCCCTCCTCCTCCTCCTCCTCCCCCCTCCCCCTCCTCCTCCCCCCCCCCCCCCATCTCTGTTGTTCTTTTCTTTTTTTTGCAAGTTTGGTGTTTGTTTTGGCGACGTGTGAATTGGGCTACGATCGCCATATGTATATATATATATATATATATATATATATATATATATATATATATATATGTGTGTGTGTGGGTGTGTGTGTGTGTGTGTGTGTGTGTGTGGTGTGAGGCGGTCTGGGTGCGTGAGGAATGACCACGTGAGAGAAAAGTGTGGTAGTCGGGGAGTGTGATCGAGAGAGCTGACCAGAGTGTGCTGAAATGGACCGGAAAACATGGAGAAGATGACAAAGGGGGTGTACGTGTCAGATGTGGGGGGAGGGGGGGGAGGAGGAGGAGGAGGAGGAGGAGGAGGAGGGATTGAGGCGAAAGAAGAAGGAAACAGAAGGATGGAGTGACAGAGGCTTTGGGGTATCCGGGTCAGAATAGAGTGAAAGAGGCTTTGGGGTATCGGGGTCTAAACATTCAAGACGGTGAGAGGCGTGTATGGGATAGAATACACTGACTCGACGTGGTATGTGGGTGTAAGAGAGGGGGCGATGTTTGTCTGTGGGTTGAAGAAGCTTAGTTAGTCAACATCTGATTTGGTCTGGCTAGTTTTAAGTTAGTTTTAAGCTAGATTACGTTATGTTTGGGTTGGTTTTGTTAAGGTCAAAGATGAATATCAAGATCGCGCTATTCGTTCACTATATATATATATATATATATATATATATATATATATATATATATATATATATATATATATATATATATACCGACCGGTGTCCTGTAGAAAGCATAGATCGATACGCAATGAAACAAAATGATAAAATAAGAAACAAGAACTTAAAGGTTTAACGAGACTTACTTGTATACATATATATGTACTTACATATATGGTACATACTTAAATAGACGGGCAGTCACATATTCAAATATATACATAGACGGTCATATACTCACATACATACATAGGCAGTCACACCCTCACATACATATGTGTTCATAATACATGCACTGGTACACACACACACACACACACACACACACACACACACGCGCGCGCGCGCAAAGGGCACTATCGCATTATCTATCCACTTGAGAGAGAGAGAGAGAGAGAGAGAGAGAGAGAGAGAGAGAGAGAGAGAGAGAGAGAGAGAGAGAGAGAGAGAGAGAGATCATAACCTATTACACTGGAAGGGAAGGGAGGGAGGAGGGAGGGGGGGAGTTTTGGGGAGGGGTCGAGCTGTTGGTGTGTAGGGGAAGGGTCTTGGAGGGAAAAGTGGGAGGGAAGAGGACGGGGGAGATAGGATTGCGAGAAGGGGGGGGGGGGGAGTGTCATTGCCTCGGGAGATAATGACCCGTGACCCCTGTTGACCGCGCGGGGTCAACTCGCACCAGCACTGTGATACTCACTTCACCCACCTCGATCTTCGGATATTTCTTTCTATCCTCATCTACCATATGATATTTGGATATTCTTTAGTCTACTCCATAATTACTCTCTTCACGCAGTAGATAAAGAGGATTACCATCTACTCTATAGAAACTCTGGAGGTCCCACATATATATACACCAAATATTCCTTTTCCTGGGGCTACTGCAGGCCATGGCTGAGCTACAGTCAGTAGCAGAGACAGGATTAACACCTCCGAAGCGAGTTCTCTGACGAGAGTGTACGTAAATGATAAGATAACGAGCAAGAAATGTATTACAGAAACGGAAAG
>NC_092230.1:39975598-39978098 GCF_036320965.1 Panulirus ornatus
AATATACACAGTGCTACAAAACCATCTACCCCCCCCCTCTCTCTCTCCCTCTCTCTCCCTCCCTCTCTCTCCCTCTCTCTCTCTCTCTCTCTCTCTCTCTCTCTCTCTCTCTCTTTTGAAGAAAGTCAAACGCGCCTACAGGTGTGAATACACCCATGTACGTACGTTCGTATGTATGTATGTATGTTTATCTAAGGGTGTCAGGTACACGTGTGTATGTGTGTGTGTGTGTGTGTGTGTGTGTGTGTGTGTGTGTGTGTGTGTGTTGAATAACCAAAGAGCGTAAAGTCTAGACGGAGGAGGGGCGAGGATCCCCCCCCCCCACCCCCGGGCGACCGTCTGAGCTGGTGGTGGAGGTGTAAACAACCTGTTTACCCACAAAACAAACCAATAAATTGTCGAAAAAATACACCACCTGAACACATACATAACCTCACCTCCGTGTACTAATGTATGTTTATGTATATACATATATATATACATATACATATATATATATATATATATATATATATATATATATATATATATATATATATAAATATATATATATATATATATATATACATATATCATTATCATTATTATATTAAACGCCCGTCTTCCGCGTTAGCGAGGTAGCGCAAGGAAACAGACGAAAGAATGGCCCAACCCACCCACATACACATATGTATACATAAACGCCCGTACACGCACCTTATACATACCTATACATTTTAAGTATACATACATATATATACACAAACATATACATATATACCCACGTACATATACATACTTGCTGCCTTCATCCAGTCCTGTCGCCATCCCGCCACACATGAAATGACAAGCCCTTTCCCCCGCACGTGAGCGAGGTAGCGCTAGGAAAAGACAACAAAGGCCACATTCGTTCATACTCAGTCTCTAACTGTCATATATAATGCAGCGAAACCACAACTCCCTTTCCACATCCAAGCCCCACAAAACTTTCTACGGTTTACTCCACACGCTTCTCATGCCCTGGTTGAATCCAATGACAGCACGTCGACCCCGGTATACCACATCGTTTCAATTCACTCTATTCCTTGCATGCCTTTCACCCTCCCGTATGCTCAGGTCCCGATCGCTCAAAATCTTTTTCACTACATCCTCCCACCTCCAATTTGGTATCCCACTTCTCGTTCCCTCCATCTCTGACACATGTATCGTCTTGGTCAATCTTTCCTCACTTATTCTCTCCATGTGACCAAACCATTTCAACACACCCTCTTCTGCTCTCCCAACCACACTCTTTTTATTACCAGACATCTCTCTTACCCTTTCATTACTTACTCGATCAAACCACCTCACACCACATATTGTCCTCAAACATCTCATTTCAAGCACATCCACCCTCCTCTGCACAACTCTGTCCATAGCCCACGCCTCGCAACCATACAACATTGTTGGAACCACTATTCCTTCAAACATACCCATTTTTGCTTTCCGAGATAATGTTCTCGACTTCCACACATTCTTCAAGGCTCCCAAGATTTTCGCCCCCTCCCCCACCCTATGATCCACTTCCGCTTCCATGGTTCCATCCGCTGCCAGATCCACTCCCAGATATCTAAATCACTTCACTTCCTCCAGTTTTTCTCCATTCAAACTCACCTCCCAATTGACTTGACCCTCAACCCTACTGTACCTAATAACCTTGCTCTTATTCACATTTACTCTCAGCTTTCTTCTTTCACACACTTAACCAAATAAATAAATAAATAAATATATATATATATTTTTTTCAAACTACTCGCCATTTCCCGCATTAGCGAGGTAGCGTTAAGAACAGAGGACTGGGCCTTTGAGGGAATACCCTCACCTGGCCCAATTCTCTGTTCCTTCTTTTGGAAAATTAAAAAAAAAAAAAAAACGAGAGGGGAGGATTTCCAGCCCCCCCGCTCCCTCCCCTTTTAGTCACCTTCTACGACACGCAGGGAATACGTGGGAAGTATTCTTAATCCCCTATCCCCAGGGATATCATATAAACATATATATACATAAATGCCCATACACATACATTTTTTTTTTTTTTTTTTTTTTTTTTTTATACTTTGTCGCTGTCTCCCGCGTATTGCGAGGTAGCGCAAGGAAACAGACGAAAGAAATGGCCCAACCCCCCCCATACACATGTACATACACACGTCCACACACACAAATATACATACCTACACAGCTTTCCATGGTTTACCCCGAACGCTTCACATGCCTTGATTCAATCCACTGACAGCACGTCAACCCCTGTATACCACATCGCTCCAATTCACTCTATTCCTTGCCCTCCTTTCACCCTCCTGCATGTTCAGGCCCCGATCACACAAAATCTTTTTCACTCCATCTTTCCACCTCCAATTTGGTCTCCCTCTTCTCCTCGTTCCCTCCACCTCCGACACATATATCCTCTTGGTCAATCTTTCCTCACTCATTCTCTCCATGTGCCCAAACCATACACACACACAAGGACACTAAAAATTCTTGACTG
>NC_092230.1:39983098-39985598 GCF_036320965.1 Panulirus ornatus
TATAATGAAAGAAAAATGAGAGAACGAAGGGAAAAATGTGCGACAGGCAGCTCGTTAAGTGCGAAAAATGAAGAGAGAGAGAGAGAGAGAGAGAGAGAGAGAGAGAGAGAGAGAGAGAGAGAGAGAGAGAGAGAGAGAGAGAGAGAGAGAGACACACACGCAACCAACCAGAACAAGTCTGGACTTGTTCCTGAGTGGGTACACTGGTTCGATTCCCTCCCTCCTTCGTACCCTTGACGACATTCGCCCACATAAACCAGTTGGCTTGGGTTCCGGCCCCACGAAACCAGGTCAAGGGGAGAGGGGTGAGGGGGAGAGGGGTGAGGTGTTGGTCGGGGCGTATGTGAACCCTCGCCTGTTTAGGGGGGGACGGGACGAGTTGGGGGGGGGGAGGGGGGGTCCTTCCACAGTACGTCCAGAGGAACGGACCCCACTCACCCTCGGAGTGGACCCCCCCCCACACCCCGCTCCTACCGTCGTCAAAGTGGGCCACAGAACGAACCCACAACCTCACATTGGGTCGTAGGGAGGAGGACGGATCGCCCCCCCTCCTCCACCGTCGAGGTGGATCACAGGCGTAAGCCTTAATGATGCTTAACTACAAAAGCACTTGGTACAACGAGAACGAATGGCTTGTGTATAATGGGGGGGGGGGGGGGGTACATCACAAGGGGGTACAACATCCCTCTGGATAATGGGGGGTACATCACAAGGGGGAGGCCGTGACACGCCCACATCTGGGACGGCGGGATATAGGCAGGCCCGCCCACCCGCCCACCTGGGTGCTCAACCCTTGGTGGTCAGTCCCAGCGCCCCCCCCCCTCCCTGTGCCCCCCCACACCCCACCCTGGCATCACTTAACCCTTTGAGTACGCGAGAGAGGCGCGCGCGTGCGTGCGACCCGCGGGGCACCGCACGTGAGGGAGAGTTGACGTGAGGCGCTTCTCCGTGTTGAGTGTGGTCAGGTGGGAGAGGGGCTGGGAGGGTGAGGAGTGAGAGGGAGAGGGGTTGGGAGGGTGCTGAGTGGGACGGAGAGGGGGTGAAAGGGTGCTGAATGAGTGAGAGGGACTTGCAGAGTGATGAGTGGGAGGGAGAACAGCTCGAAGACTACTGAGTGAGAGGGAGAGAGGGGGAGGGGGAGGTCTGGAAGGGTGTTGAGTGGGAAGGAGAGGAGCTGGTGGGGGGGTGTTAACGAGAGAGAGAGAGAGAGAGAGAGAGAGAGAGAGAGAGAGAGAGAGAGAGAGAGAGAGAGAGAGAGAGTATTCAGAGTGTAGTTGAACAGCTAAGGTTCTCGCGTTCAACGAGGCGGGGCGCCCCCCCCCCCACCCCCACCCACCCAGCAGCAGGAGCAGCAGGCTCGTTGAACACCAGACGGACTCCGGTTAACGAGGTTGGGATTCCGGTTAATGAGGTTCGGATAATGTTGGAGAATCGGTAAAGCCGGATTACTACAAACCCCCCCCCCACCCCCCCCACCCCCCCCTTTAAATGGGACAGGATGGATGATTACACAGGGCTGTGGAGGAGGGGGGGTGGGGGAGGGGGTGTTGGTGTGTTGATATAGCGAGACACACAAGGATGATGGTGGGGGTGTGGGGTGTGGGTGTGGGGTGTGGGGTGGGGGTGTGGGGTTGGGGTGTGGGGTGGGGGTGTGGGGTGGGGTTGAGGGGGGAGATATAGTGGGACACAGAAGGGATGGGATCTGGGGCTTATACAGAGTGGGGGGGTGAGGGGGAGAGGTGAGGGGGGAGGGGTGAGGGGGGTCACTGTGGTTCAATTATTGGAGCTGGGGGTCGTGTGTGTGGGGGGGGAGGGGGGTGGGGTTGTGAGGAAGGGGGGCGGGAAAGACTGGATTACATTTCTCACAAGGCGCGAGCTACACGCTTGGATTACATTGGTAAGTTACCACTGTCTTGGTTTGCAAATTACTTTCTTAACGTACAAGTTACTTTCTTGGTTTAGAAATTACTCTATGAGTTAACAAGTTACTTTCCTGGATTACATTAAGTTACTTTCTCGGTTTACATATTACTCTATAAGTTAACGAGACACTTTCTTCGATTACATTAAGTTACTTTCTTTGTTTATAAATAATTCTATGACTTAACAAGTCACTTTCCTGGATTACATTAAGTTACTTTCTTTGTTTATAAATAATTCTATGACTTAACAAGTCACTTTCCTGGATTACATTAAGTTACTTTCTCGATTTACAAAAATTACTTTCTTGGTGCACAAGTTACGTTCCTGGATTACATGTGTTGAGTTACTTTCTTGAATTTCGTCGTCAAGTTACATTCCCAAGTTACATGTTCATGACTTAGATCACGTGTTACTCTCCAAGATTATATTGTTAAACTAGTGTCTAGGATTACAGTGTAATTGTAGGTTACCTTCTTGGATTACATTATGTAACTTACTTCAGATACACTGTGAGTTACACACACACACACACACACACACACACACACACACACACACACACACGTACACACACACG
>NC_092230.1:39995598-40004477 GCF_036320965.1 Panulirus ornatus
GGATCCCCTTCCCTCACGTATATATATATATATATATATATATATATATATATATATATATATATATATATATATATATATATATATTTTATATATATATATACACGTCTTCTTATATTCCTTTATAGGAATATATGTGTCCGTATTATCACAAGTGGTGAAAATAAATGGAGCGGGGGGGGGGAGGAGGAGCGAGGGGTTGGAGTAAATTTACGTTGGGGTGATGGGAGGAGGAGGGGGGGGGGTTAAATTTACATGGGAATTGAAGTCAATCCTCGAGGCTTCAATGGCACAAGTGACAGTTAAGGAGAGAGTTCGTGGTAAGCGAGACACAGATGACGTTTTCTTTTTCCTTTTTTAATCTAGTTCGTCTGTGATGAGCGGGCAACAGCGGACACACGCGTACACACATTCCTGCCTCCCCCATCCAATCAGCGTCCATCTGAAGTGAGGACAGGGATGGTACTGTGTGTGTGTGTGTGAGAGAGAGAGAGAGAGAGAGAGAGAGAGAGAGAGAGAGAGAGAGAGAGAGAGAGAGAGAGAGAGAGAGAGAGCCAGGGCGTTTAAAGGCCCCCTGCTAGAATCTTTTAAACCCGGAAATCAAATATAAAGCCACCCAGCCCCCCCCCCCCCCACCCTCCCTTCAATCCCTCAAAAAGTAAATAAATAAATATAATAAGAGTCTCCCACACGGATCCTCAGTCAACAGACCTCAATAATGATAGAAAAAAAAAATGTTCAATTCATCCCGTTTTCTTTTTCACAAACCAATATGGCCGCCTTGACTGGAGAAAGTCTGTGTTTCCACAATCCTCACAACTCGCACTTTTATTATTTACATCAATAAACCAAATGTAAAAGTATCAAACTTAGAAAAATGTATAAACATTTCTATTTAAGCAATAAACAGTGCAAAAAGCAAAAAAGAAAAAAATAAAGAAAAGAGAATAAAGAGAAAAGGAATACAAAAAAATCAATGCAAACAAAAAAGCAAAAAGTAAAGAAAAGAAAATGAAAAAATTAAGATTCAAATTTTTTTTCAGGTTTTTGATGAATATCGATTCTAAATGAATCACCTGATTCACTTAACTCATCACGCCGACATATGATGATTCACCAACTTCCTTCATAAGGATAGAAATGAATGCAGTGAAAGAAGAAAAAAAACTTCATGTCAAAAACACCTGGTTATTATTTCCTACTTTTTTTTTCCCCTTATGCAATATGAGATGAAGGCCAGATCCTCATCCAATCAACGTAAAGGCACATGAGGGGCCCCTGTAGACTCATATATGGCTCAGTGCAGGACGATGTATGGTTAGGACTTTGGCTTTAAGGTCCCGGAGTGTATTTATGTCTTCGTGTGCGTGTGTGTGTGTGTGTGTGTGTGTGTGTGTGTGTGTGTGTGTGTGTTACGGGGAGAGAGTTTTACACTCATGTTGCCCCGTCTCTAAACCTTGCACACACACACACACACACACACACACACACACACACACACACACACACACACACACACACACACACGAACTTAAGCCAGGTATCCCTTTTATCGACCAGCCCTTTGGGGAAGATGAACAGCTGGGTTGGACTGTGGACAGGCTGCTGCCACCACCAGGAATCGACCTCAAAACGTCACCTAACCTCTAACGATAGCATTGGATATGACCTTTAGACTCTATTGAATACAAGTCAAACAACAAACAAAGACACAAACAGAGAACTTTCTTTTCCCCTCCCCCGCCACCCACCTAACCACACACAAACAATGAAAAATATATGAAAAATAAAAAAATTACTATATCTACACAACTCACATCCAGCAAGAAGCAGCACAACTCATCCAGCAAGAAGCAGCACAACTCACATCCAGCAAAAAGCAGCACAACTCACATCCAGGAAGAAGCAGCACAACTCACATCCAGCAAGAACCAGCACAACTCACATCCAGCAAAAAGCAGCACAACTCACATCCAGCAAGAAGCAGCACAACTCACATCCAGCAAGAACCAGCACAACTCACATCCAGCAAGAAGCAGCACAACTCACATCCAGCAAGAAGCAGCACAACTCACATCCAGCAAGAACCAGCACAACTCACATCCAGCAAGAAGCAGCACAACTCACATCCAGCAAGAACCAGCACAACTCACATCCAGCAAGAGGCAGCACAACTCACATCCAGCAAGAAGCGGCACAACTCACATCCAGCAAGAAGCAGGTTTCGAACCCCACCATCCTCACGTATCCGGGTCAGACCCGAGGATTGGTACCAGAGCTGACAGCCACCTCCATGAATAAACACAACCATGTTGTGTGTATGAGATGAGCATTATTCACGACACCTGCTCCTCCGGGGACGAGTGGGTTAGTTCATTATTCACACCGGAGGCTGTGGTGCCATGAGAGGAGGAAATCCTGGTCCCCAGTCGTTACTTTGTGGACGGTATGTGTGCATTTTTCAAAGTGGTGACGGTCATCAATATATCACACATGCATGTCCTGTTCACGCATATATATATATATATATATATATATATATATATATATATATATATATATATATATATATATATATATATATATATATATACATATTTGGTCGGCGTTTCCTGCGTTAGCGAGGTAGCGACAGATACAGACGAAGAAAGGCCCCATCAGCTCACATCCATTCTCTAGCTGTCATGTGTAATGCACCGAAATCAAAGCTCCCTATCCACATCCAGGCCCCACAGACCTTTCCAGGGTTTCACATGCCCTGGTTCAGTCCAGCGACAGCACGTCGACCCCTGTATACCACATCCAAACATTTAATTACCTAAACATCAATAACCCACCTCGCCCTTTGAACTCTTCGCACGTCACACCAAATGACACCCTGTCATCATCTTCTTACTTCAACACACACACACACACACACACACACACACACACACACACCATTAGGTCGCTCCGCCCACCCTATGTAGATGATAGTCGTCTTTAACGACATCTCGCCTCCTGCTCACCTCTCCTCTCTCTATATTCCGGTTGATGTCTTTCTATTTATGGCATCGGGCGGTCTCGAAGCCGTGTGCTCGCGTTTTTGAACACGGCTGATTGAGCAAGATGCCAAGGAACCAATAGAGTACCAGGTATGTTCTGTACATTTTGGTATATTCTCTGTACTTGATATACTCTGTATTATTCAGTCTTGTAACCCTAAATTTAAGGGGTCATGTCGATCCCACACCTAAATTTTAAGGGGTCTCGTTATTCTATATTGAAATTTTAGGGATCATTTAGTGACCAACCTAAATTGTACGGATCATACAGTCACATACTCAGATTTTTAGGGATATGTAATCCCATACCTAAATTTTAGGAGTCATGTACTCCCATATTTTTTTTTTAGGTCATGGAGTCTCATACCCAAAATTTTGGGGGGCTATGCAGTCTCATACCTAAATTTTAGGGGTGCATATACTCCCATACCCCATACATGGAGGCAAGCAACCCTCCCCCCCCCCCCCCACGTCACTTAAGTATATTTCAAAGCTACATTTCCCTCCTTAAACTGAATACCGGACGTTTTACCCTTAAATTAGCCGTACAGAACAGGAGACAATCCCCTAAAACAGTTTAGTTTACCCTTAAACTAGCCATACAGAAAAGGAGACAAGCCCCTAAAACAGTTTAGTTTACCCTTAAACTAGCCATACAGAAAAGGAGACAAGCCCCTAAAACAGTTTAGTTTACCCTTAAACTAGCCATTCAGAACAGGAGACAAACCCCTAAAACCACCTTTTACTCTACCCTAAAACGGCAAGACACCAATCCCTAAAATATATCCACATCAACACAAGGTAATCAATCCTTTAAAAAAAATATATATATATCACAACTCTCTTGTCAATACTGGAATAAATGATTTCTTCAATTCCTTTAAAAAAAAAAACAAGAATTTATTCCCTGATTTGAGAAGTAATTCTAATAGGTCGTATATGCTACATTGACCAAACCGAATATCACCCCAATGATATTCAGAGAATCTTCAATGTTTTCAATATTCATCATCTTTTTTCAATTCTGATAACTGACCGAAACATAACGTAGTGTACGATGGGACGAACGAAACAAAACAAAACAAAGAAAAAAACATTGGAATAACGAATGAATTTCGCCTCATTCGTGCGCAGCAAACTTCAAAATTTCCGTGGCAGTTTGTTTGGTTATGCAAAACAGCTAATTGGGGGAAAAGCAAGACCAATTTTTTTTTCTTTTTTGTAAATGGGAATCAAATTTCATCCAGTGTTTATACGTGTGATTTATTCATCTTTTAACAATGTCCAACGGTGGTGTGGGGAGGGGGTAGGGGATGGGGGTGGTGGGGGGAGGTGTGGAGTGTATGGGGGGGGTGGGAAGGGGGGGGGGAATTAGGTGCTTAGGGGTTTAGGGGGATTGGCAAGGTGGGTCTATGTGGGAAGGACAGATAACACAAGACCTGATGGTCTATGACCAGGTTATCTGCTGGAGGACAGTACATGGGAAGGACAGATAACAATATTCATTGAAGTCTTTGCGTTGTCTTGATTTACCATTACTCCTGTTGGTAATGGGGAGAGGACAGTGGAGAGGACAGTGGTAGTGGGGAGAGGACAGTGGTAGTGGGGAGAGGAAAGCGGTAGTGGGGAGAGGACAGGTGGTGGGGAGAGGACAGTGGTGGTGGGGAGAGGAAAGCGGTAGTGGGGAGAGGACAGGTGGTGGGGAGAGGACAGTGGTGGTGGGGAGAGGAAAGCGGTAGTGGGGAGAGGACAGGTGGTGGGGAGAGGACAGTGGTGGTGGGGAGAGGAAAGCGGTAGTGGGGAGAGGACAGGTGGTGGGGAGAGGACAGTGGTGGTGGGGAGAGGACAGTGGTAGTGGGGAGAGGACAGTGGTAGTTGGGAGAGGACAGTGGTGGTGGGGGAGAGGACAGAGGTAGTTGGGAGAGGGGAGGGGACACTGCAGTGGAACGGGGTCCCCAGTACCGTCCATTCCGTCCATATCTTCCACTCTTCTCCACCTCATCCACCCTGACCCCACCACACACCTGGTGGGTTCACGAGAAGAAGGTTTCGACACCTTAATAAGCGCACTACTCCACACCAGCAGAAACAAGATCCCATTTTCTGAGGGAATCATAAAAAATGCGAATATATTATTCGATTTATCCGTCATCAACAAACGCCAATAACTCCCTGCCTTTCCATTATATATATATATATATATATATATATATATATATATATATATATATATATATATATATATATATATATATATCCCTGGGGATAGGGGATTAAGAATACTTCCCACGTATTCCCTGCGTGTCGTAGAAGGCGACTAAAAGGGGAGGGAGCGGGGGGCTGGAAATCCTCCCCTCTCGTTTTTTTTTTTTAAATTTTCCAAAAGAAGGAACAGAGGGGGCCAGGTGAGGATATTCAAAAAAAGGCCCAGTCCTCTGTTCCTAACGCTACCTCGCTAACGCGGGAAATGGCGAATAGTTTAAAAGAAAGAAAAGATATATATATATATATATATATATATATATATATATATATATATATATATATATATATATATATTCTTTTCTTTTAAACTATCCGCCATTTCCCGCATTAGCGAGGTAGCGTTAAGAACAGAGGACTAGGCCTTTGTGGAATATCCATTATATATATATATATATATATATATATATATATATATATATATATATATATATATATATGTATATATATATATATATATATATATATATATATATATATATATATATATATATATATATATATATATACCCTAGCCCGAGCCAGGTACCTATTGTATCGACCAACCCCAAAGGATGGATGAACGGCTGAGTTGACTGTGGGCCGACAACCAGGATTCGAACCTATGCCATGCTCGACCCTGGGCAGGCGAGCGGATGGCCCGTGAATGCGTCACGGTCGGGATCGCTAACCTTCGCTACACACCACTTTATATATATCTACGATAGACAATTATCTATCTATGTCCTAAATGTCCTTATTTTCATTTATCTATTTATTTCATTTATTTTCTGAACATCTCTATGGCGGAAAGAATATATTGACCTGATAATACTAGGGGTGGGTCAGGGTGCTTGAGTCGTTTTCCATGTTTTCGTCCGTTTTTGCCTCCGATTCCCGTTTTCTGTTTATTTTTCTTCAAGAAAACGTGAGGGTATAATCCGTGAAGTTATGAGTAAGGTGTTGTTATTTATAATAACTCTGGGACTGTATGTCTTTCTTCTTGGATTTAATCGGTACGACCCATTGAGGACGACGATACGACCCATTGAGCACGACGATACGATCCTTGAACACGACGGTATGACCCACTGAGCACGACGGTACGACCTACTGAGCACGACGGTACGACTCTTGAGCATGATTTGATGTGACCTTTGACCAAACTATGTGAAGAAATGGGAACAGGAATATACAGTTACATTAATAACAACAACAACAACAACGACAATAATAAAAATAATAATAATAATAATAACAATAATAATAATAATAATAATAATAATAATAATTATAATAATAATGTCAGTATTAAGCCTAATATATACCTCACAGACACTCCTATGTACCTGGCCACAACCCAGGACCCGTGTGTGATGTGAACTGTTCACGGGGTGGGTTGTGAACTTCAACCTACCCCCTTCCCCTCCACAACTACCATCTCTCCCCCCCTCCCCTTCCTTTCCCTTCCCTTCCCTTCCCACGCCACCGTAACGTCTGGAACCCGTTCCGTGCCTGTGTGTGGGAAAGGAGGTGTATGGGTGTGTGTGTGTGGCTGGGTTAGAGGGTAGGGAAAGGGGTGTGTGGGAGGTGGGTTAAGGGGAAGAGGAGGGGGAGAGGGGAAATGAGGGGGGGAGGGTTTGCTCATCCTAGGGCCCTTGGGCTCCTTCGTCAGGGACCACCTGAGCAGAAAGAGTTGACGGACAGCTTGTCTACTGTAGATATAGATAAGAGGAGGGGGAGGGGGAGGGAGAGGGGGAAGGGAGAGGGAGGGGGAGGGAGAGGGAGAGGGAGTGAGGGGCGGGAAGTGGAAGAAGCCGCGGGCCGTGTGTGTGTGTGTGTGTGTGTGTGTGTGTACGTGTGCATGTGTGTGTGTGTGTGTGTTTGTGTGTGGATCTTTATGTTAGATTTAAGCAACATCAATGTAATATAAGAACAGGACAAGAATCAAATGCTTTCCTTGATAATGTTAAAAATTATGACCATTGTACTGACTGGAGTAATGCTAATTCAGTTATTAACTCTATAACTCCTTAATCGCGCGAAATATCATCGAATCTTGTAATTATTAAATACACAAAGAATTGTAACATTAATATTAGTAAAGGTTTATACACATTGGATACTTTTCTCGTAAGCAAAATTTGTAGAGTTCCCCTTTCTTGTCCACAAAATGAAAATTTTCTGCCAGACCCGAACACACCAACCCGAACACTCCAACCCGAACACACCAACCCGAACACACCAACCCGAACACTCCAACCCGAACACTCCAACCCGAACACACCAACCCGAACACTCCAACCCGATCACACCAACCCGAACAACACCATTCGGTATCGCTTGTTTACCAAATGGCGTCCTAGCTTCGTCTCTTCGATGTATATCAACTGACTGTTATATTTCTCTCTTGTGTCTCCCCTGATGATGTGATTATTACACGAAAGTGCACTTGGGAACTTATCGTGTTTCATTCTACTGTTATTTTTTTTTTTCCACATCGTAGATCACGCCCATTTATAATCATAATGATATTATAATAAGAATGATAATGAATTCCCTTAAAGGACTATGAATCAAGAGTTTAATATCGTAATTCAATCAGCCATATTACATCCAATCATCGAACCATTTCCAATGTTTCAAATTAACATGTTTTTATTTTCGCGTTATTTCAATTTCTGTAAGAATACGAAGTGACCTAGAGTACTCACGGTGTCCTGAGGTGAAGGAGCCTAACCTGGAAATAGAGAAGATGATTAAAGATAATCTTTCATCAGTTATCAGTTATCGTATTCTACTAAAGAAAAAAAATGGAGACCGTTGTATGGCAACAAGAGCAAGAGAGTTGCCATGTATTGCTAACGCTAGTTGCTTCCTTTTTGACTAACATATTTTCAATCTATTATTTTCTATAATGACTATATCTTTGAATATATACATACACATATATACAATATATCAAAATAAATAACCTTAATATGCAAAACAAACTACATGAACAAAGAAGAAAGGAAGAAAATAGACTCAGACGTATGAAATCACCAATTAAAACATACAAGTATGCCTATTGTATCTACTGTATTTTGTATCTATGCCTATTGTATCTACTGTATTTTGTATCTATGCCTATTGTATCTACTGTATTTTGTATGTATGCCTATTGTATCTACTGGATTTTGTATCTATGCCTATTGTATATACTGTATTTTGTATCTATGCCTATTGTATCTACTGTATTTTGTATCTATGCCTATTGTATCTACTGTATTTTGTATCTATGCCTATTGTATCTACTGTATTTTGTATCTATGCCTATTGTATCTACTGTATTTTGTATCTATGCCTATTGTATCTACTGTATTTTATCTATGCCTATTGTATCTACTGTATTTTGTATGTATGCCTATTGTATCTATTGTATTCTGTATGTATGCCTATTGTATCTATTGTATTTTGTATGTATGCCTATTGTATCTATTGTATTTTGTATGCCTATTGTATCTATTGTATTTTGTAGGTATGCCTATTGTATCTACTGTATTTTGTATGTATGCCTATTGTATCTATTGTAATTTGTATGTATGCCTACTG
>NC_092230.1:40009577-40044577 GCF_036320965.1 Panulirus ornatus
GAGGTGTTCTTCAGTGTTCTCTCCAAAGTGTGAGGTGTTCTTCAATGTTCTCTCCGGAGTGTGAGGTGTTCTTCAATGTTCTCTCCGGAGTGTGAGGTGTTCTTCAATGTTCTCTCCGGAGTGTGAGGTGTTCTTCAATGTTCTCTCCGGAGTGTGAGGTGTTCTTCAATGTTCTCTCCAGAGTGTGAGGTGTTCTTCAGTAACGCAGATTCTGGGCGATCGTTTTGGTTAAGTTCTCGAGCACGACGGTATGACCCTTGAGCACGACGGTATACGACCCTTGAGCATGACGGTACGACCCTTGAGCACGACTGTACGACTCTTGAGCACGACGGTATACGACCCTTGAGCATGACGGTATACGACCCTTGAGCACGACGGTATACGACCCTTGAGCACGATGGTATACGACCCTTGAGCACGATGGTATACGACCCTTGAGCATGACGGTACGACCCTTGAGCACGACTGTACGACTCTTGAGCACGACGGTATACGACCCTTGAGCACGACGGTATACGACCCTTGAGCACGACGGTATACGACCCTTGAGCACGATGGTATACGACCCTTGAGCACGACGGTATACGACCCTTGAGCACGACTGTACGACTCTTGAGCACGACGGTATACGACCCTTGAGCACGATGGTATACGACCCTTGAGCACGACGGTATACGACCCTTAAGCACGACGGTATACGACTCTTGAGCACGACGGTATACGACCCTTGAGCACGACGGTATACGACCCTTGAGCACGATGGTATACGACCCTTGAGCACGACGGTATACGACCCTTGAGCACGACTGTACGACTCTTGAGCACGACGGTATACGATCCTTGAGCACGACGGTATACGACCCTTGAGCATGACGGTACGACCCTTGAGCACGACTGTACGACTCTTGAGCACGACGGTATACGACCCTTGAGCACGACGGTATACGACCCTTGAGCACGACGGTATACGACCCTTGAGCACGATGGTATACGACCCTTGAGCACGACGGTATACGACCCTTGAGCACGATGGTATACGACCCTTGAGCACGACGGTATACGACCCTTGAGCACGATGGTATACGACCCTTGAGCACGACGGTATACGACCCTTAAGCACGACGGTATACGATGACGGTACGACCCTCGAGCACGATGGTACGACCCTTGAGCACGACGGTACGACCCTCGAGCATGACGTTACGACCCTTGAGCACGACGGTACGACCCTTGAGCACGACGGTACGACCCTCGAGCATGACGTTACGACCCTTGAGCACGACGGTACGACCCTTGAGCACGACGGTACGACTCTTGAGCATGACGGTACGACCCTCGAGCATGACGGTACGACCTTTGAGCACGACGGTACGACCCTCGAGCATGACGGTACGACCCTCGAGCATGACGGTACGACCCTTGAGCACGATGGTATACGACCCTTGAGCACGACGGTGTACGACCCTTGAGCACGACGGTACGACCCTTGAGCACGATGGTATACGACCCTTGAGCACGACGGTGTACGACGCTTGAGCACGACGGTATACGACCCTTGAGCACGACGGTATGGGAAGTATTTCTGTGATGTATAATGTATCATGATTAATATTTCTCTGTTGTATGATAC
The DNA here is from genome assembly GCF_036320965.1 of Panulirus ornatus. Classification (NCBI taxonomy): domain Eukaryota; kingdom Metazoa; phylum Arthropoda; class Malacostraca; order Decapoda; family Palinuridae; genus Panulirus; species Panulirus ornatus. The sequence goes on from NC_092230.1 coordinate 40,011,211, forward strand.
ATTGTAAGATGTATTTCTCTGATGTACGATCAGGAGTTGTATTTCCCTAATGTATGATGTATCATGAGCACTTGTATTTCTCATGATGTATGATGTATCATGAGCACTTGTATTTCTCATGATGTATGATGTATCATGAGAAGTTGTATATCTCTCATGTATGATCAGTAGACGATTGTATTCCCTTACCCCATTTCAATGAGGAGCACACACACACACACACACACACACACACACACTCTCTCTCTCTCTCTCTCTCTCTCTCTCTCTAGTCCGCTCACCAATTTTTAACTTTAACACATAATCTCAGAAGGGAAAAGGAATGGACTGGATAGCCTACGCATGTACGCATTACGGAACGAGAGAGAGAGAGAGAGAGAGAGAGAGAGAGAGAGAGAGAGAGAGAGAGAGAGAGAGAGAGAGAGAGAGAGAGAATTATTAAAGGGAGGAAATGAAAAGGTAATTTTTCCCAGCCATCCTGTCTGTCTGTCTGTCTGTCTGTCTGTTCTCTTTATAACGGAGACCTCGCTATAATGGCATCTCCATCTATACAACGGCCACCTGTCTATAACGACCACTCTCTATACAACGGCCACCTGTCTATAACGACCACTCTTTATACAACGGCCAACGGGGCTTTAAGTGTGTGCGTATGTATATGAAATACGACGCCCTCCCAGCAGCTGGCTGGAAGGTACAAGAGCCCGGGGTAATTAGGTGGGATTTCCAGCGTTATTGCCTCTGGACTTTACGGGACAAGATAAAATTATGAGGACGGGAGATACAGGGAGTGGGAGAGAGAGAGAGAGAGAGAGAGAGAGAGAGAGAGAGAGAGAGAGAGAGAGAGAGAGAGAGAGAGAGAGAGAGAGAGAGAGAGAGATTATCATCCCCCAGCCCTCGTCTAAGGCTACAACCTGATGTTTACCTCCCAGTACAACCGTTGTTGTTGTTGTTGTAGTTGTTGTTGTTGTTGTTGTTGTTGTTGTTGTTGTCTGGGGCTACACATCCTGCCTTTGGCCTAGGGCGATGGCCACGCCCCACAGCGGACGGGAGAAATGACGGGATACGAACCAACGTCTGTCTGTCTGTCTGTCTGTGTCCAGGTGACAGCAATTGAGAAAGGATCTGAGCAAATGCCAAGTGAGGATGTGGCATGTTGGGTATGGACCAAAGAGGATGTTAGTGATTACTGTTTGTGATTACTGTTAGTGATTACTGTTTGTAATTACTGTTAGTAATTACTGTTTGCGATTAGTTTTGTAATTACTGTTTTATAATTAGTTTTGTAATCACTGTTTTGCAATTAGTTTGTGATTACTGTTTCTGATTACTGTTTATGATTACTATTTGTAATCATTGTTTTGTAATTACTGTTTGTGATTGCTGTTTGTGATTACTATGATATTTATGATTACTATTTGTAATTACTAATTGTGATGACTAACTGTATCACTGATTGTGATTAATATGAACTTAATGATTACTAATTTCATTACTGACTGTGGATAATATGAGTGTTTGTGATTACAATGTGTATGTTACGCTGACACACACACAAACACACACATACACACACACACACACACACACACACACACACACCTCGTCTAAGCCAGGTACCCATCTATCGACCATCCCAGAGGGCAGGATGAACACCTGGGTTGGGTATGGGCTGACTGCCACGGCCCAGGATTCGAACCCGTGCACGAGACCTGGGCCCATGGTGAATCATGGTCAGTAAGGCTAACCACTACACCATGGAGAGTCCCCTTAAGTGTGTATGTGTGTGTGTGTGTATGTGTGTGTGTGTGTGTGTGTGTGTGTGTGTGTGTATGTGTGTGTGATTACTCATCGGTCCTTTCTGACCTTCATTATTAATTAATCCCATTATCACCAATGCACAAATATCTTACTAATTAAGAGCCAAGAAATTAACACCCCCACACCCCACCTCCCCTCCCTTCTTCCTCCTCCTCCTACTCGTACAATTACGAAGTAAACAGCCGGAGATTTAGACCCAAAGTAATTAAATTCCAGAGTAATTACAATCCATATGAACTGACTCCCCTTAATAATTATGTTGCCCCGAGAGGCTCAATGATTACATCCATTAAGGTCAACAGGCCTCTACAGTCTGATAGTAATTAAGTCACCCCCCACTAACTAACTACCCTACTAACTAACTACCCTACTACTAACTACCCTACTACCCTAACCAACAGTCGTCATGATGTAATTAGCCTTCCCCTACCATCATAATGTACATTAAAAAAAAAAATACACCGCATTATTTACCTTCTGAAATACGGCAGGGGAGGCAGGGCCCTGCCCCCCCCCCCTTATATACAGGTGACGGCAGGGGAGGGTCCCTGCCCCCCCCTTACATACAGGTGACAGTTGTTCTTGTTAACCACAACGTTACAAACAACGAAGATGCTCCAGTATGATAGACAGACCCACATCTATCTCCAACTTCCTTCCTTCTTATTTCCTTCTTTCCTTCTTATTTCCATCTTTCCTTCTTACTTCCTTCCTTCTTTTTTCCTTCCTTCTTTTTCCTTTCTTTCTTTCTTTCTTTCTCCGAGGAATTCTGCAGGAGGGGAAGGAAGGAAGGAAGGAAGGAGGGAGGGAAGGAAGGAGCTGTCAGGAGATCCTAGCCCCCCCCCCCCCCCATCACTGCCAACAGCGATGGTGTCACCAAGTTATCGAATTTCAATTCCGTGTGACACTACCGGCTTCCCCAGGCCAGGCAGGCAGGCAGTGGACGGTCTCTCCCTGGGAGGAGGAGGAGGAGGAGGAGGAGGAGGAGGAGGACTAGGAGGAAGAGGAGGAGGAGGAGGAGGACGAGGAGGAGGATGAAGAGGAGGAGGAGGAGGAGGAGGAGGATGAAGAGGAGGAGGAGGACTAGGAGGAGGAGGAGGAGGAGGAGGAGGAGGAGGAGGAGGAGGACTAGGAGGAAGAGGAGGAGGAGGAGGAGGACGAGGAGGAGGATGAAGAGGAGGAGGAGGAGGAGGAGGAGGAGGAGGATGAAGAGGAGGAGGAGGACTAGGAGGAGGAGGAGGAGGAGGAGGAGGAGGAGGAGGATGAAGAGGAGGATGAAGAGGAGGAGGAAGACTAGGAGGAGGAGGAGGAGGAGGAGGACTAGGAGGAGGAGGGAAAGGTGAAGGGGGTGCGGGGCAGGAGGAGGCTCAGTGCAAGGGCAGTGGTTTGAAAGGGGGTGGGGGGGGAGGGGGGTGGTGGTGTTGGGAAGGGGGTGGGGGGTGGTATTGGCTGGAGGGGATGAGGAAGAGGAGTTGGGTCGGTGTGGCGTGGGAGGGAAGGGGAAGGGAGGGGGAGGGGAGGGGAGGGGAGGGGAGGGGAGGGGAGTGTCAGGCAGCCGGTCACTTCCCTTGACTGGTGAGTGAGTGAGGGAAGGAGGGGGGGGATGGAAAGGGGCGGGGGGTCGTGCGCTGGGAAGGGAGAAGGAAGGAAGGAAGGAAGGGACGGAAAGAAAGGAAAGAGTGAAAGGAAGAAAAGAAAACAAGAGAGGAAGGAAGAAAGGGAAGGGGTAACTGAAGACAACAAGTCAAACTGTTCTCATGAAAGAAAACATCATGTGGTTGCCCGCTGGGCTGGAGCTGATCAGGAAGGAAAGAAAACGATGCTCGTGCACGAAGCCGGGGAGGCCATACCTCACCACACTGGTGAAAGAAATACAAGATTCGTGAAAGAAATAGCAAGACAAAGAGAAAATATTGAAAAAAAATGATATATATATATATATATATATATATATATATATATATATATATATATATATATATATATATATATATATATATATATTTTTATTAGACCTATAATATGTATCTTTAACATGTAATTTGGTCCTCTATGTATCGTTATATGTAGTGGGGTTCTACATGTTATGAACGACCCTGTTCCATCCTTACCCTTCCGTTACCCATTCCACAAGACAGTCCTCGGCGTAAGGGGAAATATATGCAATAAACGCGCGGTGGACATGTGTTTTCCCCTCTACCCCCCACCTTACCATCCCCCCTCTCCCACCCCCTCCCCCTTCCTTCCATCCCCTCCCTCTCCTCCCCCCTCCCCACACCTCAGCCCTCAGCAGCAAAAAAAAAAAGTAACATGGAGGAGTCGAGGGGAAGGGGGAGAGGGGAGGGGAAGGGGGGAGTGAGGGAGAGATGGGAGGGGGAGAAAGGGAGAGGGGAGGGGGGGAGTGAGGGAGAGAGGGGAGGTGGGGGAAGGAGGGAGAGAGGGGAGGAGTCTTTTCCCCTCTCTTAAACATTTTGTAAAACAAAAACACGTCAATAAAAACATAAACTTATTACAATTGTGGAATTATATTCTCACACCCTCCTCTCTCTCTCTCTCTCCTCTCTCTCTCTCTCTCTCTCTCTCTCTTATTTCCCCTTCTCTCCCCCTCTCTCCCCCTTCCTTACATGTGTGCTCCGACATATTTTTCTCGCATTAATCCCCTTTCCCATTCCCCTGCTCCCTTCCCCCCATACATATATTAACTTCATCCCCTTCCTTACATACACCATTCTGTGATCCAATCTTCGATCCCACCCCCTTCCCCTTCCCCCTCCCTTTCTCTATATACTCTCTGGCACCTCACCTTCCCACCCCTCCCCCACCCCTTTCTTCTTTCGACATCTCCCTCCCATCTCTCCCCCTTCCTTCCCACACCCTTCTCTCCCCATGTATACATTATCCCAGGTATTCATTCATATCCTCCCCATACACAGGTCCGTCCTTCTCCCCATACACACCTATCGTATGGTATATACATCCCTCCCCATACAACATCTATCGTATGGTATATACATCCCTCCCCATACAACATCTATCGTATGGTATATACATCCCTCCCCATACAACATCTATCGTATGGTATATACATCCCTCTCCATACAACATCTATCGTATAGGTATATACATCCCTCCCCATACAACATCTATCGTATAGGTATATACATCCCTCCCCACACACATCTATCGTATGGTATAAATACATCTCTCCCCATACATTCTCCCTGCACAAACATATACGCCCTTCCATTACGTACACAAGCTCCCCATACACACACCATCCCTTCCCCCCGGATAACCATACCACCCCAGAGAATCCCCCTACCTTGTAAAATACCATTTTGTCCAATACTCCTCCACCCCCCCCCCCACATCCCCTTACATGGTCACCCACCCATCCCAGCTACCGTCCCATCCCACATCCCAGCTACCGTCCCATCCCACATACCAGCTACCGTCCCATCCCATATACCATCTACCGTCCCATCCCACATACCAGCTACCGTCCCATCCCACATTCCAGCTACCGTCCCATCCCACATTTCCTCATGAATTACATCCCTACCTCCCTCCCCCCTCTGCCCCCCCCTCGGTTAATCCTCCCCCTGTATCCTAAGTTAATCACTCTGTCTCCTCTGGTTAATCCTCTAAGTTAATCCCACTCTTTCCCTGGTTAATCCCCCAGTTAATCCCACTCTTCCCCTGGTTAATCCCCCAGTTAATCCCACTCTTTCCCAGGTTAACTCCCCCAGTTAATCCCACTCTTTCCCAGGTTAATCCCCTCAGTTAATCCCACTCTTTCCCTGGTTAATCCTCCCAGTTAATCCCACTCTTTCCCTGGTTAACTCCCTCCCAGTTAATCCCACTCTTTCCCAGGTTAATCCCCCAGTTAATCCCACTCTTTCCCAGGTTAATCCCCCCAGTTAATCCCACTCTTTCCCAGGTTAACTCTACCCCCCTTTCCATCCTTTGTTCCCCAGTGTTTAATCTTCCCCCTCCTCCTCCCCCTCCCCAAAGACTCGTTCATACATCCCCCCAATCCCTTCTCCCTCCCCCACGCCCCGCTAGTTAATCCCTCTAACGCTGGTTGATCTCCCTCTCCCCCCCCTCCCTCCCTACACAAGCCTCCATGTGTTAACCCCCCTCCCTCCCCTCCCTCCCCCGTCTCTTGACCTGGTCCATATGTACGGTGATAGGAGCGGTCAGGGTGGAGGGAGGGAGGGAGGGAGGGAGGGAGGGTAAGAAGGCGCGGTGAGGGGGAGGGAAGGAAAGAGGTCAGGAGGGGTGAAGATGGAGGGAGTGTGGTACGGAGTGTTCAGGAGAGAGGGTGTGAGGAGGTCAGGTCAGGTCAGGAGAGGTCGGGACAGAGGAGAGACGTGGTCACATGGGAGTAAGAGAGGCTGGGGAGGTCAGGTCAGGAGGGAAGGTAAGCGGGAGGGAGGGAGGGAGGGAAGGGGGTTGGAAGAGGGTGTGGTCAAGGGAGCAAGACGCATCCATTCAAGATTCCGTCAGTGACCACAAGCCAAACTCCCTTAACTCCTGCCCCTCCAGGGAGGGAGGGAGGGAGGGAGGGAGGGAGGGAAGGGAGGGAGTGATAGGGGAAAAGGGGGAAGGAGGAAGTGATGGGAGGGAAAGAGGGAGGGGCAAGAGAACAGGAGAGTGAAGGAGGAGGAGTAAGGGAGCCGATGGAAGGGATGGGGGAGGGGGTGGGTATGGAAGGCAGGGTTGGAGTATGGGAGAGGACAAGAGAGAGAAGGAGTGGGTAAGGTAGTGAGAGTTTTGAGAGAGAGAGAGAGAGAGAGAGAGAGAGAGAGAGAGAGAGAGAGAGAGAGAGAGAGAGAGAGAGAGAGAGAGAGAGAGAGAGAGAGAGAGAGAGAGTCGTCTGGTCTCAAAGATCAGATAGGGGACAGAATAAGAGAGTATACTGGTCATATATAAGTATACTATAGAGTATTACTTAAAAAAAGTGAAGTATTCTAAAAGTATGACGCGTCGAAAAAAAAAATGGGGGAAACAGAGAAGACCAGAGAACACCTACACATTTTTCAGAGACCAGGTGGTTTCGACCAGTGGCAGAGAACATGACCCGCTTATGACCTAGAGACCTCCAATATCAACCAATGGGAGAGCAGGAATGAAGGACAATGGATATATATATATATATATATATATATATATATATATATATATATATATATATATATATATATATACACCAATGCTACAGTGGTCTGAGCAGTGTGAGAGGAAGTGGAGTGATTGCACGCGGGAATGTCAAGTGGAGGAGTGGGAGAATACAACTGAGGCCAAAAATATTCACCCATGTTAGCTTGACCATCTTGGGACGAAACGTTCTGGGATCAGGAGAGATAAGGTGGGCAGACATGATGGAGAAGGGGATTTGATCCTGCTAACAAGGCAGAACCTTATGGTTCAAGGGCTCTTCCTCCTCTTCCTCCACTCCTCCACCACCTCCTCCTCCCCCACCACCTCCTGCAGGAGACGGAGGTCCACTTCATGGGAATATATCAGCGGATGTGGCAGTAGCGCGCGCCAGATGACCCTGGCCAGATGGGACGAATTGGCGAATGCAAGTTGTTTCGTCGTGTTGTGACGACCGTCAATAACTGTGTCGTAGTTATGAAAGGGAGTTCGAAGAGATGGGTATGGGGGGTGGGGTGGGGTCGTCCCTCTGCTGAGAGAGAGAGAGAGAGAGAGAGAGAGAGAGAGAGAGAGAGAGAGAGAGAGAGAGAGAGGCGCCTTGCCACAATGAACAAACACCCCCGTCTCCTCCCCCCCCCTTCCTCTTTGAACTTCCCAATAACTCTCTCCAAACTTTTTTCTCTCTCTCTCTCTCTCTCTCTCTCTCTCTCTCTCTCTCTCTCTCTCTCTCTCTCTCTCATACATTTCCCTCCCCCCCCTACCTAGCGTTTTCGCCAGACTCTCCCCTAATATGAACTTTCCCTCCCTCCCCCCCCCCCCCCCCCCCCCCCCCCCCCCCCCACCATGGACGCCGCCGGAATTCGAACGTATTGATGAGGGCGGGAGGAGACGTGACCTTCGGTGACCTTATATATAAGCCAGGTTACAAGTTGCGCTTCGATACTCTCGCAGGGTCAAGTGGGAAGGTCAAGCGGATCTGACAACACTTTTTTTTCCCACACAAAATTCTTTTTCACCGATTTTGTGTAACTTTGGCCGCCCTAACACACACACACACACACACACACACACACACACACACACACACACACACACACACACACACACACACAATAAGCCACGTCCAAATCATGTGAGAAACTTGATATTTCCATCACGGTCACTCCCTCACCAGCGGCACCAACTGGTTACATCATGGCTCACGTCGGGCTATGTATATACATTTACACATGTATTAAGGAAGGAATATATATATATATATATATATATATATATATATATATATATATATATATATATATATATATATATATATATATATATATATGTATATCTTTCTTTTTCTTTTTCTTTCAAACTATTCGCCATTTCCCGCGTTAGCAAGGTAGCGTTAAGAACAGAGGACTGGGCCTTTGAGGGAATATCCTCACCTGGCCCCTTCTCTGTTCCTTCTTTGGGGAAAAAAAAAACAAAACAAGAGGGGAGGATTTCCAGCCCCCCGCTCCCTTTCCTTTTAGTCGCCTTCTACGACACGCAGGGAATACGTGGGAAGTATTCTTTCTCCCCTATCCCCAGGGATAATATATATATATATATATATATATATATATATATATATATATATATATATATATATATATATATATATATATATATATACATATATATATATATATATATATATATATATATATATATATATATATATATATATATATATATATTTTTTTTTTTTTTTTTATACTTTGTCGCTGTCTCCCGCGTTTGCGAGGTAGCGCAAGGAAACAGACGAAAGAAATGGCCCAACCCCCCCCCCCCATACACATGTACATACACACGTCCACACACGCAAATATACATACCTACACAGCTTTCCATGGTTTACCCCAGACGCTTCACATGCCTTGCTTCAATCCACTGACAGCACGTCAACCCCTGTATACCACATGACTCCAATTCACTCTATTTCTTGCCCTCCTTTCACCCTCCTGCATGTTCAGGCCCCGATCACACAAAATCTTTTTCACTCCATCTTTCCACCTCCAATTTGGTCTCCCTCTTCTCCTCGTTCCCTCCACCTCCGACACATATATCCTCTTGGTCAATCTCTCCTCACTCATTCTCTCCATGTGCCCAAACCATTTCAAAACACCCTCTTCTGCTCTCTCAACCACGCTCTTTTTATTTCCACACATCTCTCTTACCCTTACGTTACTTACTCGATCAAACCACCTCACACCACACATTGTCCTCAAACATCTCATTTCCAGCACATCCATCCTCCTGCGCACATCTCTATCCATAGCCCACGCCTCGCAACCATACAACATTGTTGGAACCACTATTCCCTCAAACATACCCATTTTTGCTTTCCGAGATAATGTTCTCGACTTCCACACATTTTTCAAGGCTCCCAAAATTTTCGCCCCCTCCCCCACCCTATGATCCACTTCCGCTTCCATGGTTCCATCCGCTGACAGATCCACTCCCAGATATCTAAAACACTTCACTTCCTCCAGTTTTTCTCCATTCAAACTCACCTCCCAATTGACTTGACCCTCACCCCTACTGTACCTAATAACCTTGCTCTTATTCACATTTACTCTCAACTTTCTTCTTCCACACACTTTACCAAACTCAGTCACCAGCTTCTGCAGTTTCTCACATGAATCAGCCACCAGCGCTGTATCATCAGCGAACAACAACTGACTCACTTCCCAAGCTCTCTCATCCCCAACAGACTTCATACTTGCCCCTCTTTCCAGGACTCTTGCATTTACCTCCCTTACAACCCCATCCATAAACAAATTAAACAACCATGGAGACATCACACACCCCTGCCGCAAACCTACATTCACTGAGAACCAATCACTTTCCTCTCTTCCTACACGTACACATGCCTTACATCCTCGATAAAAACTTTTCACTGCTTCTAACAACTTGCCTCCCACACCATATATTCTTAATACCTTCCACAGAGCATCTCTATCAACTCTATCATATGCCTTCTCCAGATCCATAAATGCTACATACAAATCCATTTGCTTTTCTAAGTATTTCTCACATACATTCTTCAAAGCAAACACCTGATCCACACATCCTCTACCACTTCTGAAACCGCACTGCTCTTCCCCAATCTGATGCTCTGTACATGCCTTCACCCTCTCAATCAATACCCTCCCATACAATTTATATATATATATATATATATATATATATATATTTATATATATATATATATATATAAAATGCAAGGATGTGTGAGCCATAGGATATGAGAGAGAGAGAGAGAGAGAGAGAGAGAGAGAGAGAGAGAGAGAGAGAGAGAGAGAGAGAGAGAGAGAGAGAGAGAGAGAGAGAGAGATGCCCAGCTACAGAGACACACATAAGATCGAAAATAGATAAATAGATAAATGAATTAATAAATAAATAACAGGCCGTCAACTGCAGTTGCAATGTCGCCCCAATTTATCAAAACAGTTGCTGACCTGTACGATGGGTCAGGTGTCGTGGGGGGGGGGGGAGGGGGGATTGAGGGAGTGGGAGGGTGGAGGGGAATAATGAGGAGGGTGAGGGGGTGGTGTCATTAACCCTCGCTTGACCTCTGACCGGAGATTGGGGCAGCGCGGCTGGGGAGGTGAAGGGAGGGAGGGGGGGGAAGGAGTGTTAGGTTAGGTCCACAGCGACTAACAACCTCCCCCCCCCCTCCCCCTCCCCCCCCCCCCACCCCCTCCCCCCTTTTTGCACAGAAGCGAAGAGATAAAAAAAACCATCAGGTTTACTGAGCAGTGAACCCACGGGTGGGGGAAGGGGTAAGGGGAGGGGGGGGTTGTAGGGGGGTTCCGGGTGAGATAAAAAAGGGGGAGGGTTAAACAACCCCCTCCCCCCTCCCCTTTTCCCCCTTCTACTAGGGTTGAAACTATGCATAGAGGCTGTGTAACTACGCAATTCTCTCTCTCTCTCTCTCTCTCTCTCTCTCTCTCTCTCTCTCTCCCTCTCTCTCTCTCTCTCTCTGATGGTGCTTGAAGACTCTGCCCTCCAACTATACCCTCCCCTCCCCTCCCCCCCTCCATACTCCCTCCACCAAAGAAAACAAATTAGAATAAACTTTGGTAAACTTCCTCCACAACTCCTGCTTTCCCCCGCTCTTTTAAAAAACTAAACCCCCCCACCACCCCCACCCCTACCCAACCCCCACCCCCCCCTTCTCGGGACAATATAAATTTTAAAAGAAGGGGGCAGGGGGAGGGGAGGTGTGTGTTAAGTTGCGGTGTGTGTGTGTGAGAGAGAGAGAGAGAGAGAGAGAGAGAGAGAAGAGAGAGAAGAGAGAGAGAGGGAAAAGGAGGAGAGAGAGAGAGAGAGAATCTGTGGGAGAAAATAAGAGGAGGGAGTGAGGGAGAGAAAATGGTTTAAGGTTGGGGATGGGGTGGGGTAGAAAGAGACGGGGGAGAGAAAATGAAGGAGAGGGGGAATGGGGAGAAATCGGGGAGGGTAGGGGGAGATTACCCTCACCTCATTGATATAATTCAATAGTAAGGTTACTACCATAATTAATTCAACCTCATCCCGACTTGGGGAAAGTTCTGAGCCTTATAGCATATAAGCCTTATAGTTAATGACCCTTATAGTTAATGAGCCTTATAACATATAAGCCTCATAGTTAATGACCTTATTGTTAATGAGCCCTTAAATTTTTTATGAGCCTTACGTTAATGGGGCCTTATTGTTTATGAGCCTTATAGTTTAAAGAGCCTTAAATTTTTAAAGAGCCTTATAGTTAATGAGCCTTACTGTTTAATGGCCTTATAGTTTAATGAGCCTTATTGTTAATGAGCCTTATTGTTTTTGGGGCCTTATAGGTAATGAGCCTTATTGTTAAAGAGCTTAATTGTTTAAAAGAGCCTTAAAAGGTTTAAAGAGGGCCCTTTTAGCATATAAGCCTTATTGTTAATGAGCCTTATTGTTAATGACCTTATTGTTTATGAGCCTTAAATTTTTTAAAGAGTCTTATTGTTAATGAGCCTTATAGGTAATGAGCCTTATAGCATATAAGCCTTAAAGTTAATGAGCCTTATTGTTAATGAGCCTTATTGTTTATGAGCCTTATTGTTTATGAGTCTTATTGTTAATGAGCCTTATATGTAATGAGCCTTATAGCATATAAGCCTTATAGTTAATGAGCCTTATAGTTAATGAACCTTATTGTTAATGAGCCTTATTGTTAATGAGCCTTATTGTTAATGAGCCTTATTGTTAATGAGCCTTATTGTTTATGAGCCTTATAGTTAATGAGCCTTATAGTTAATGAGCCTTATTGTTTATGAGCCTTATAGTTAATGAGCCTTATTGTTAATGAGCCTTATTGTTAATGAGCCTTATAGGTAATGAGCCTTATAGCATATAAGCCTTATAGTTAATGAGCCTTATAGTTAATGAACCTTATTGTTAATGAGCCTTATTGTTAATGAGCCTTATTGTTAATGAGCCTTATCAATGAGCTTTATAGCTAACATAATGTATCCACATGTTAAATATTGTTAATTCATACCCATGTTAAACAGAATGTTGTTAGTTTCTTCCCATGCTGAACAGAATGCTGGTAATTTGCGCTCAGTGTTAAACAGTGATGTTAATGTATGCCCATGTTAAACAGAATGTCGTTAGCTAATGCTCATGTTAAACAGCATGATGTTAACATATGCCCATAGTAAACAGAATTATAATCAAGTTACGCTACTACAAAACTGAAAATTGTTCATCTAAGCCCCAATTACACAGAATATCCTTAATTAATGTCCATAGCAAACAGAATATTGTTAGTCTATATCTAAAGTAAACAGACTATTGTTAATATATGCCCATAGTAAACAGTGTATTGTTAATTTACGACCATACTAAATAGAATCCTGTTAATTAATGCCCGTACCAAATAAAACATTGTTAATTTATGCCCAAGTTATCCAAAATACTGTTAATTTACGCCCATATCAAAATAACATTGTTAACTTAAACCCACACTAAACAGAATATTTCTAATTTATACCCAGAGTATATACCAAATATAACATTGTTGATTTATGCCCAAACTATCCAAAATATTGTTAATCTAAGTTCAATATCAAATAAAACATTGTGAATTTATACCCAAACTATCCAAAATACTGTTAATCTACGCCCCATACCAAATATAACATTGTTAACTTATATCCACAGTAAACAGAATATTGTTAATTCATACCCAGGGTATATACCAAATACAACATTGTTAACTTATATCCACAGTAAACAGAATATTGTTAATTCATACCCAGGGTATATACCAAATATATAAATGACTATATCTAGCTGTTAACTGAATCACAGGTGATTCTTAACATGTAATCATGTACGTCACGCGTCAGTGAACGAAATGAATCATAGATGAATCTTATATGAGGTAGGAAATCCCCATCCACTGGCGGCGCACTGGTTACTGCATTCTACCCGGCCATCGCGAGGTCACGGGTTCGAAGCGAGCCGGATGGCAACTGGTCCACGACCTCCCCCCCCCCCCCCCGACCTAATGGCACTGTTTACCGTTATATAACAGTTCAGCCGTTGAAAGCTAATTCCAGCGTGTGGAGTATATTACCTGAAAACTGGATGAGCTAAAGCTTTTATTGAGTGAAAAGCTTGAAGAAATAACTGAGCTAAAGCTTTCATAAGCTGGAAAGCTTGAAGTAATAACTGAGGGAAAGCTTTTATTAGCTGAAAAGCTTGAAGAAATAACTGAGCTAAAGCTTTCATAAGCTGGAAAGCTTGAAGTAATAACTGATGGAAAGCTTTTATTAGCTGAAAAGCTTGAAGAAATAACTGAGCTAAAGCTTTCATAAGCTGAAAAGCTTGAATTAATAACTGAGGGAAAGCTTTTATTAGCTGAAAAGCTTGAAGTAATTACTGATATAAAGCTTTTATAAGCTGGAAAGCTTGAAGCAATAACTGAGCTAAAGCTTTTATTAGCTGGAAAGCTTGAAATAATGAAAGCCTTTTGATAAATATAGAAAATGGTTGTTGACTTTTATTACACTAGTTGAGCTGAGGGGAATTTGTTTATGTTACGCGTTGACTGAGGGGAAACTTGTTAATTATACGAGTTCATTGTGGGTTTTTATTTTATTATACGCGTTGACTGAGGGGAAATGTTTATCATTCGCGTTGACTAAGGGGAACTTTTATTTTTACGTGTTGACTGAGGGGAAATCTGTTTATAATACGCGTTGACCGAGGGGAAACTCGTTTATCATACGTGTGTGTGTGTGTGTGTGTGTGTGTGTGTGTGTGTGTGTGTGTGTGTGCGCGCGCGCGCGTGTGTGTGTTTGTGTGTGTGTGTGTGTGTGTGTGTGTGTGTGTGTGTGTGTGTGTTTGTGTGTGTGTGTGTGTGTGTGTGTGTGTGTGTGTGTGTGTGTGTGTGTGTTTGTGTGTGTGTGTGTGTGTGTGTGTTTGTGTGTGTGTGTGTGTGCGCGCGCGCGCGTGTGTGTGTTTGTGTGTGTGTGTGTGTGTGTGTGTGTGTGTGTGTGTGTGTGTGTGTGTGTGTTTGTGTGTGTGTGTGTGTGTGTGTGTGTGTGTGTACGAGCGCCATTCAGCTTATTGTAATGGACGGGAGAGAGGGAGTGGGGGGGGGGGTCGTTGTCAGCATGCCTGAGAGAGAGAGAGAGAGAGAGAGAGAGAGAGAGAGAGAGAGAGAGAGAGAGAGAGAGAGAGAGAGAGAGAGAGAGAGAGAGAGTACTAAATTACGATGTCTCCCCCCTCCCTCCCTCCCACCCACCACAACAGCACCTCTCTCCATTTTCTATCATCACACTTGATTACACGTTTTCGTAATTAACATCTGCAAACTCCGGCCACCTGTTGTGCTATTTATCAGTTCTTTTCTTCTCTATATAACTATAATACTACTACTACTACTACCACTACTATTACTACAACGACTACGACGACTACTACTACTACTAATATTACTACTACGACTACTACTACTACTACTGCCACTACTACTACTAAGGAAATCTCAGATGCTACAGCCTATCTTTAAAGCAATCTATCTACTCTCTCTCTCTCTCTCTCTCTCTCTCTCTCTCTCTCTCTCTCTCTCTCTCTCTCTCTCTCTCATTTCTCTTCCGGAGGAGGCAATAACGGGAGGGAAGCCAGCTACACATTCCTGAGCAGAGCATTTCAAGTGAGGGCACCTCACCCCCCCCACCCCCACCCCACATACCCTCCTACACACCCCCCCACCCCAAAGCCTTCCCTCCCTCCCTCCCTCCCTTCCTCCCTCCCTCGACCTCCCACCCACCCGTCCCCATCCAGGCCTATCCTTCCTCACCCCCCCACCCATCCCACCCCATCCCATCCCATCGCCACTTTACCAAGCTTAACAGAACCCTCCCTCCCCTCCCTCCATCCCTCCCCTCCCTCCATCCCTCCCCTCCCTCCATCCCTCCCCTCCCTCCATCCCCCCCTCCCCTCCTCCCTCCACTCCCAAAACAACACACAGACGGTGTAAGTACCCCCCCCCCCTCATTAACGTACAGACGTAAGGAAAGGATGAGAAAAATAATGACAGAATAGAGAATCATTCATCAAATAATACAATCTGACTGTTTTTCAGGCATTTAATTCATGTGTGTGTGTGTGTGTGTGTGTGTGTGTGTGTGTGTGTGTGTGTGTGTCTATGTGAGTGTGTGTGTGTGTGTGTGAGTATACCTGGAAATGTTTATATACTACCAAGACGTACCTGCCTAATATATACACCGAGACACATAAGTGGCTTTATCCTCTAAATACATATTCACTACATCAGACACTACATGTACACAGGTGCACATAGTGAGGGTCAAACAATATCATTATACATAGGTAGTTTGCAGACGCTTAATATATGCCACATATAATACAAATCATCAGTCATATATCTATCATTTCACACACACACACACACACACACACACACACACACATATATATATATATATATATATATATATATATATATATATATATATATATATATTCTTTCTTTCTTTCAAACTATTCGCCATTTCCCGCGTTAGCAAGGTAGCGTTAAGAACACAGGATTGGGCCTCTGAGGGAATATCCTCACCTGGCCTCGTTCTCTGTTCCTTCTTTTGGAAAAAAAAAAAAAAAATATATATATATATATATATATATATATATATATATATATATATATATATATATATATATATATATATTGTTGTATTTAATGTATAAGTACATAAGGTAATGCCGTAACATATATGTAATATGGGATTAATCTTTCACAGTACAGGAGGGGAGAAAACATATCCTCAAGCCTCAGGGAAGAGGGGAAAAAATATGTGAAATGGAGAGAGGGGAAAAAAAAACCCAGGTCAACAGCCTTCCCAGATGCTCCCCTCATCCAACCCAACCTGACTATTTCCCCCCTCCTCCCCCCCTTCAAGACCCCCGTTATAGCGTAATATGCGACATCACCCCATCCCCCCTACCTTACTCTACCCCTCCCCATTCTTCCTCTACGACACCCAGTGACGGTGTGACGCTGTGACGGTGTGACGCTGTGACGGTGTGACGCTGTGACCTCACACAGTGGAGCTGGGAGTTGACAGTGGCCAGAGTCCCGCATTAGCAGGATAGTCAATCAATACCCGCAAGCCTCGTGGGCATACAAAAAAGAAAAAAAAAAATCTGGGTTAAGAGGATTCTGACACCACCAATAGACAACGAAATCAACAACCACCAAATAAGATTGGATCACCCTTCCTTAGGATTGGAACCCCTTTATTTAGAATTGGATCCGCTCTCCGTAGGAGTGGAACTCCTCTTCTTAGGATTGGATCCCCTCTTCCTTACGACTGGATACTCTTTCCTTAGGATCGGATCCCCTCTTCTTAGGATTGGACCCCCCCCCCTTCTTAGGACTGGATCCCCCATCTTAGGATTGGACCCATCTTCCTTAGAATTGGATCCCCCTCTTCTTAGGATTGGACCCTCCTTCCTTAGGATCGGATCCCCCTCTTCTTAGGACTGGACCCCCTTTCCTAAGGACTGGACCCTTCTTTCTTAGGATTGAATCCCTCTTCTAAGGACTGAACTCTTCTTAGGATTGGTGCACCTCTTCTTAAGACTGGACCACCTCTCCTTAAAACATCACAATTACTGCCTTAATGGCCTCCATCTGTTTACTCTTGACTGCTCAAACAACTTCAGTAATTACCCACACGTCTTACATTATCTAGAAACCCTGGCTACATACAACCCCACATGTAAGTGAGCCCCTGATGATGTGATTATGATACGAAAGTGCACTCGGCAACTTATCGTGTTTCATCTTTTCCCCCCGTGGACTCATAGGAATATACCGACGGGTCGTATAAAATCAACAAACCATCTCAAAAAATGTTCTTAGCTTTACCCTGAAGAACTTTTATTTAGCTTTAGCTCTGAAGAACATTCATTTCAGAACTTTTCTGGTTTCTGTATGACCATCCGTGAGATCACAACGTCTATTATAATCCACAACTTCTCATCAAGTTGTCCACAACAAGACTCGTGTCTATTTACGACCCGCCTTTACGTAAGTCTTGTCTTGCGTCGGGTGTAAGAAGGGGGAAGGTGAGGGGAAGTTCCCCACCGAGCATATCTAAATGGTTCTTGAGCAGGAGCCGGGTTGACAATCGGGTCTCCAACCACCTCGGTCAAGTTTGATTAAGAAGTCGACAGACTCAGGCCGCTGGAGTTCGATGATTATGAGATAAAAAGGGAAGTGTATATTGAACAAGTAGAACCCAATGCTGGAGTTTGGAATCTAATTTTCCTCCTACTGGTATCCTTCATGCTCTTCTTCTTGTTCTTGTTCTTCTTCTCCTCCTGAAGAAGGCGTTGACGAAAATACATGAGGAAGAGGAACAGGCCGTCCGTCCTTGCTGAACGATGGAAGAGCGCTGGATGACCCGAGTAAACGTGGAAGAGAGAGAGAGAGAGAGAGAGAGAGAGAGAGAGAGAGAGAGAGAGAGAGAGAGAGAGAGAGAGAGAGAGAGAGGAGTTGGGATCGTCTCTCTCTCTCTCTCTCTCTCTCTCTCTCTCTCTCTCTCTCTTTCTCTCTCTCTATCTCTATCTATCTATCTATATATCTATCTATCTATCTATCTCTCTCTCACACAAGAGGCAATGACCAATCCAAACCCATTCCACTCCAGCAGCCGCAACTCAGCGAAGGCGTTCCAGCACCGATACAGAGAAGCTTTTACCATGCGTTTCTCAGGACCGAATGGAGGGCGGAGTGGAGAGAGAGAGAGAGAGAGAGAGAGAGAGAGAGAGAGAGAGAGAGAGAGAGAGAGAGAGAGAGAGAGAGAGAGAGAGAGAGAGAGAGAGACATATATCACACAACCCAACACCACAGTCTTTGGACAACTGCTGGTGTAGTGTAAGCCTGAGGACTCTCCCTCCCCCCCCCCTTCCCCCTTCCTTTCTTTCGTCCTTCTCACTTTCCCAACAGCCAGCGTCCGTAAGGACCTCTTTAACAAAGATCACGAGACACTGTTCGTCAGCGAAGGCCCCTAAGACCAGGTCGAGTTCGACCCGCCAACTGACTTATCAAATCGCAGTGGAAAAAAAAAGGAAAATGACATCATCTTTCGTAAATATCTTGAGATAATCTTGTGTCATTGTTGATCTTGTGTTATTATTATTACCAATAGTCTTATCATTCCTTCTCATTGACTATGTCACCTTTGGAAATCCTAAACAAAGTGTGATTTTCCTTTTTTGTCTCAACTTCGAAGATCTTGGAATGAGAAATAAGAATTGACGCCAAATATTTTCAACGACTCGTCCAATTCAAACCTTTATATATCTTTTCTTCTTTTGTTTCACCAGCAAAATTTTGTCATTTATGAAAAAAAAGAGGACGCCATTGTTGCGTTTATGACCTACAATACAAAGTATAAAACAGATGGCTGACATTTTTCTCTTGAAATAATGACCCATTACCTTCTTCCTTTGTCTTCGTAATGAATTAGTTAATTAGTGAGACAGATCCTGCCATCTGCTCGTCCGTGTCTGTCAACGCCACGTCAGGTGAGTGGGCTACCCACACTTCCTTCTCAGAAATCAAATGCAAGCAGAGAAAAAATTTTTTTTGTACCACAATGGTGTTTTGAAAAAACATAATGATCCTCATCTTTTCACAGGGAATAAACAGAATTTATTCAATATATATATATATATATATATATATATATATATATATATATATATATATATATATATATATATATATATATATATATATATTAGTTGTGAAAGCTTCCTAATAACTAACAAGAGAACCACAACTCAACCCAGTCAATCATGATCTATCGCAGCTCCTATCTATCCATCTATCTATCTATCTAGCTGGGGGATAGATGGGATGACTATCCCATTTTCCACTTCGTCACTTTCTTCTGACCAGTCCTTCAGCAAGCATGTGACCCCCCCCCCCATGTGTCGCTCTGACCTTCCCTTCCCATCCATCATCAGGCCTCTCTCTCTCTCTCTCTCTCTCTCTCTCTCTCTCTCTCTCTCTCTCTCTCTCTCTCTCTCTCTCTCTCTCTCTCTCTCTCTCTCTCAGTGCCTCATCCCTCACCACCGTCTATCCTCACTCCCAATAATATCTATCGAGAGATACATCTACTCTCTCTTTCTTACTCATGTCCTCACACTAACCCCATACTCACACACTTGACTCATCGCCTCACACTAACTCATTTCCTCACACTAAACTCATCCTAACACATTTTACTCATCTCCTCTTACTTAACTCATCTCCTTACACTAACCTCAGACTCACACACTTTACTCATCTCTTCACGCTACCTCACCCTCACACACCCAACTCATTTCCTCACACTAACCCATCCTCACACATCCAACTCATCTCCTGACACTACCTCACCCTCACACACTTCATAAGCTACGAAGCCTCACGCCCCAGACACCGATCGTGGCATTTCTCATACTCATGGGGCATGTTATCTGTTGAGATCATGAATGACTTTATTCATCCATACACCAGGGGCCTCCCTCCCCCCACCGCACACACACACACACACACACACACACACACACACACACACACACACACACACACAAACAAACAAACAAACAATAACAAAGCACACCAGAAGCCAGACTCAAATATATGATATAAATAAAGCTATAATATCTGGCAACTTCACTCCCCCCCTCCTAAATATCCCCCTATGAAACGACTCTACAACCCCTTCCCTCCTCCTCTGCCCCAGTTCATACGAGACGACTCTTTCCCCTCTCAACATATCCTCCCAATGAAACGAATTCCCCTCCCCCTTACCCTCTCTTCCTCCCCCAGTTCATACCAGACGACCCCACCCCCCTCCCCCATGACACGAACCCCCCCTTCACTCCCCTTCCCCCGCCAGTTCATACCAGACGACTCCAACCCCCCCCCCCCTCCTTCCCCCAAGACACGACTCTCCCCCACCTTCTCCTCCCCCCATGACCAGCCTGTGATGGGGTGAGAGAATGACCCCATAAAGCATTACGTAAATAGCCCCGTCCGGGGTGAGAATGGGGCGCCCCGTGCCAAGAACACAGTCAGCTGATTCATGGGTCTTGGGGGGGTGGAGAGAAGGGGGGGGAGGTGTGGGTGTGCCAAGATGGGCCCACGGCCGGTGCCAAAGGGAATGGGGTGGAGGAGGGGGGGAGAGGAGGGAGGGGGAGGGGTGGAGGGGGAGGAGGGAGGGAGGGGGAAAAGACAGAAGACGAGA
The DNA here is from genome assembly GCF_036320965.1 of Panulirus ornatus. NCBI lineage: Eukaryota > Metazoa > Arthropoda > Malacostraca > Decapoda > Palinuridae > Panulirus > Panulirus ornatus. The sequence goes on from NC_092230.1 coordinate 40,032,021, forward strand.
AAAGAATGTTGGAGGGTGAGAGGGGGGGGGGGCGGCGAGAAGAATAGAAGGGGGAGATGGATGGGTTGTGGGAGAGAGAGAGAGAGAGAGAGAGAGAGAGAGAGAGAGAGAGAGAGAGAGAGAGAGAGAGAGAGAGAGAGAGAGAGAGAGAGAGAGAGAGAGAGAGAGCGCACGGTGGGTGAAACCGCAAAAAAGGGGGAAGGAAAGGATAGGGTAAAAGTATGGAAAGTTAATGTAAGGTAAGGTAAGGTAAGGTAAGGTAAGGCAATTCAAAGGTAAGGTAAGTTTAGTTAATTCAAAGGTAAGGTAAGTTAAGGTAAGGTAAGGTAAGGTAAGGTAAGTTAAGGTAAGGTAAGGTAAGGTAAGGTAAGGTAAAGTAAGGTAAGTTAAGGTAAGGTAAGGTAAGGTAAGGTAAAGTAAGGTAAGGTAAGTTAAGGTAAGGTAAGGTAAGGTAAGGTAAGGTAAGGCAAGGCAAGGTAAGGTAAGGTAAGGTAAGTTAAGGTAATTCAAAGGTAAAAAAAAGGTAAAGGTAAACATACAGTTAAGGACCAAGCCACTGTATAATTAAGATCGTGAAACCACACAATGCATACAAGACTGACTGTATAAGGTTAAGATGTATGACCTCTCCTGACCCATGTGTGACCTCTCCTGACCCAGCAGGTCATGCAGACAGACGACACAAGGTCAACATATATATATATATATATATATATATATATATATATATTTTTTTTTTTTTTTTTTTTTTTTTTTTTTTTATACTTTGTCGCTGTCTCCCGCGTCTGCGAGGTAGCGCAAGGAAACAGACGAAAGAAATGGCCCAACCCCCCCCCCCCATACACATGTACATACACACGTCCACACACGCAAATATACATACCTACACAGCCTTCCATGGTTTACCCCAGACGCTTCACATGCCTTGCTTCAATCCACTGACAGCACGTCAACCCCTGTATACCACATGACTCCAATTCACTCTATTTCTTGCCCTCCTTTCACCCTCCAGCATGTTCAGGCCCCGATCACACAAAATCTTTTTCACTCCATCTTTCCACCTCCAATTTGGTCTCCCTCTTCTCCTCGTTCCCTCCACCTCCGACACATATATCCTCTTGGTCAATCTCTCCTCACTCATTCTCTCCATGTGCCCAAACCATTTCAAAACACCCTCTTCTGCTCTCTCAACCACGCTCTTTTTATTTCCACACATCTCTCTTACCCTTACGTTACTTACTCGATCAAACCACCTCACACCACACATTGTCCTCAAACATCTCATTTCCAGCACATCCATCCTCCTGCGCACATCTCTATCCATAGCCCACGCCTCGCAACCATACAACATTGTTGGAACCACTATTCCCTCAAACATACCCATTTTTGCTTTCCGAGATAATGTTCTCGACTTCCACACATTTTTCAAGGCTCCCAAAATTTTCGCCCCCTCCCCCACCCTATGATCCACTTCCGCTTCCATGGTTCCATCCGCTGACAGATCCACTCCCAGATATCTAAAACACTTCACTTCCTCCAGTTTTTCTCCATTCAAACTCACCTCCCAATTGACTTGACCCTCACCCCTACTGTACCTAATAACCTTGCTCTTATTCACATTTACTCTCAACTTTCTTCTTCCACACACTTTACCAAACTCAGTCACCAGCTTCTGCAGTTTCTCACATGAATCAGCCACCAGCGCTGTATCATCAGCGAACAACAACTGACTCACTTCCCAAGCTCTCTCATCCCCAACAGACTTCATACTTGCCCCTCTTTCCAGGACTCTTGCATTTACCTCCCTTACAACCCCATCCATAAACAAATTAAACAACCATGGAGACATCACACACCCCTGCCGCAAACCTACATTCACTGAGAACCAATCACTTTCCTCTCTTCCTACACGTACACATGCCTTACATCCTCGATAAAAACTTTTCACTGCTTCTAACAACTTGCCTCCCACACCATATATTCTTAATACCTTCCACAGAGCATCTCTATCAACTCTATCATATGCCTTCTCCAGATCCATAAATGCTACATACAAATCCATTTGCTTTTCTAAGTATTTCTCACATACATTCTTCAAAGCAAACACCTGATCCACACATCCTCTACCACTTCTGAAACCGCACTGCTCTTCCCCAATCTGATGCTCTGTACATGCCTTCACCCTCTCAATCAATACCCTCCCATATAATTTACCAGGAATACTCAACAAACTTATACCTCTGTAATTTGAGCACTCACTCTTATCCCCTTTGCCTTTGTACAATGGCACTATGCACGCATTCCGCCAATCCTCAGGCACCTCACCATGAGTCATACATACATTAAATAACCTTACCAACCAGTCAACAATACAGTCACCCCCTTTCTTAATAAATTCCACTGCAATACCATCCAAACCTGCTGCCTTGCCGGCTTTCATCTTCCGCAAAGCTTTTACTACCTCTTCTCTGTTTACCAAATCATTTTCCCTAACCCTCTCACTTTGCACACCACCTCGACCAAAACACCCTATATCTGCCACTCTGTCATCAGACACATTCAACAAACCTTCAAAATACTCATTCCATCTCCTTCTCACATCACCGCTACTTGTTATCACCTCCCCATTTACGCCCTTCACTGAAGTTCCCATTTGCTCCCTTGTCTTACGCACCCTATTTACCTCCCTCCAGAACATCTTTTTATTCTCCCTAAAATTTACTGATAGTCTCTCACCCCAACTCTCATTTGCCCTTTTTTTCACCTCTTGCACCTTTCTCTTGACCTCCTGTCTCTTTCTTTTATACTTCTCCCACTCAATTGCATTTTTTCCCTGCAAAAATCGTCCAAATGCCTCTCTCTTCTCTTTCACTAATACTCTTACTTCTTCATCCCACCACTCACTACCCTTTCTAAACAGCCCACCTCCCACTCTTCTCATGCCACAAGCATCTTTTGCGCAATCCATCACTGATTCCCTAAATACATCCCATTCCTCCCCCACTCCCCTTACTTCCATTGTTCTCACCTTTTTCCATTCTGTACACAGTCTCTCCTGGTACTTCCCCACACAGGTCTCCTTCCCAAGCTCACTTACTCTCACCACCTTCTTCACCCCAACATTCACTCCTCTTTTCTGAAAACCCATACTAATCTTCACCTTAGCCTCCACAAGATAATGATCAGACATCCCTCCAGTTGCACCTCTCAGCACATTAACATCCAAAAGTCTCTCTTTCGCACGCCTGTCAATTAACACGTAATCCAATAACGCTCTCTGGCCATCTCTCCTACTTACATAAGTATACTTATGTATATCTCGCTTTTTAAACCAGGTATTCCCAATCATCAGTCCTTTTTCAGCACATAAATCTACAAGCTCTTCACCATTTCCATTTACAACACTAAACACCCCATGCATACCAATTATTCCCTCAACTGCCACATTACTCACCTTTGCATTCAAATCACCCATCACTATAACCCGGTCTCGTGCATCAAAACCGCTAACACACTCATTTAGCTGCTCCCAAAACACTTGCCTCTCATGATCTTTCTTCTCATGCCCAGGTGCATATGCACCAATAATCACCCACCTCTCTCCATCAACTTTCAATTTTACCCATATTAATCGAGAATTTACTTTCTTACATTCTATCACATACTCCCACAACTCCTGTTTCAGGAGTATTGCTACTCCTTCCCTTGCTCTTGTCCTCTCACTAACCCCTGACTTCACTCCCCAGACATTTCCAAACCACTCTTCCCCTTTACCCTTGAGCTTCGTTTCACTCAGAGCCAAAACATCCAGGTTCCTTTCCTCAAACATACTACCTATCTCTCCTTTTTTCACATCTTGGTTACATCCACACACATTTAGGCACCCCACTCTGAGCCTTCGAGGAGGATGATCACTCCCCGCGTGACTCCTTCTTCTGTTTCCCATTTTAGAAAGTTAATACAAGGAGGGGAGGATTTCCGGCCCCCCGCTCCCGTCCCCTCTAGTCGCTTTCTACGACACGCGAGGAATATATATATATATATATATATATATATATATATATATATATATATATATATATATATATATATATATATATATATATATATATATATATATATATATATATTCCAATTAGTCCACGGGGAAAATGAAACATGATAAGTTTCCAAGTGCACTTTCGTGCAATAATCACATCATCAGGGAAGATACAAGAGAGAAATATAACAGTCAGTTGATATACAAATTTTTAGCCATGATTTTTTCCCGACGAACATTTAATTAAAGTATATCCCAGCCAAAAATATACATGCACGTATACATAGATTATTGTCCAAAATAGCCTGACTTGCATGATTTTGTGGGTTATAACTATATACAGAAATTTTTTTGACATTAAAAATTCAATCTACATTTTTTCTATACTTTTTTTTTTTTTTACGAAATTCATTTTCTCTATGTATTAATGAAAGATCTATAATTAGTCAGCTAACACTGTACGGTGTAATCTATACGTGGGTGTGATGCTTCAACTTTTGACCTGACCTTTCGGCGTCGGGTCAAAGGCCAGGTCTATATACCCCAAAAGGGTCGTACTGTCCTGCTCAAGGGTCGTACCGTCGTGTTCTTGGGTCGTAATGAAAAAATAAACCGTACCGTCGTGCTCACACACCGTACCGTTCTGAGTGGTGTACCGTCGCATAGAATCATTGTATATATATATATATATATATATATATATATATATATATATATATATATATATATATATATATATATATATATATATCCAATAGGCTGCAGTGAATTTGTAACAAGGGGTTACCCACTGCCATCCACCCACCCTTGTAGACAATGGTTTGCGCTCCTTGCAGTATCTGGGTAAGGAAGTGTACTCAGGTGTCCAAACATGGCACAGCCCTTACTGACTGACCTTATCCTGTACCCTACTTGACCTGAAATGTTAAACTACCACTGCTAATTCTACCTACTACTACTTCTACCTACTACTACTACTACTACTACTACTACTACTACTACTACTACTTCTACTACTTCTACTACTACCACTACTACTACTACTATTACTACTCCAGAGCCTTCCATAACCCCGACCCCTGCCTCTGGTGACCTGACCTTCCCGTCTGACCCCTCATCACATGACCTGACGTATCATACATGTATAAATACACACTGGTGGGACCCCCCCCCCCCCATATCTAGAACATTCCCTGTTATCATACAACTTCTTGAGTATCTATCGATCTTGTCTGTATCATGTATGTATGTATGTATGTAGGCGTGTATGTAGGTATGTATGTAGGTATGTATGTATATATGTATGTATGTATGTATGTATGTATGTATGTATGTATGTATGTATGTATATGTATATATGTATGTATGTATATGTATATATGTATGTATATATGTATGTATATATATATGTATGTATGTATGTATGTATGTATGTATGTACGTATGTATGTATGTATGTATTTCCATACGCTGGCTGATGCACAGCGCAGGAGTCGAATCCACTGTCCCTCCTTCCCCCCTCCCCCCCTCCGCCCTCCCCCCCGCCGGTCTAAATAAGGGGGTGGACGGCTCGCGCAGCACCCAAACATCTGACGAATACTCTAATTACATCGTTGTGTGTGTGTGTGTGTGTGTGTGTGTGTGTGTGTGTGTGTGTGTCTGACTTAACAACAGGAGAGAAGGCGACAGTGGGTGCCTGCTCCTCCCCCCCCCCCCCACACACACACCTTAGTTGGTTGCGCAATAAACTGCGGACGAGGGAGAGAGAGGAGGGGGAAAAAGGAAAAAGAAAACGTCGCCGCGGACAAAACAAATGGGGCGGGTCCCCCGGTTTCTGTCACGTAACACACACCCACACACACACACACACACACATACACACACACACATATACACCCACACACACACACACACACACACACACACACACACACGATCCCAGACATTTCCGCCACTTTTTTTTGTCGTTTTCTTTTGGCTACACGTCGAGATGCGCGTGACGTCAATCGTTGGTGTGACGCGGTCCACTTGGTGCTCTCATGAATTCCTGTGACGGTGATGACCGGCAAGTACTGCTGTGGGACAGCCACATGGGACGTTGGGACAGCCACATGGGACGCTGGGACAGCCACATGGGACGTTGGGACAGCCACATGGGACGTTGGGACAGCCACATGGGACGCTGGGACAGCCACATGGGACGTTGGGACAGCCACATGGGACGTTGGGACAGCCACATGGGACGCTGGGACAGCCACATGGGACGTTGGGACAGCCACATGGGACGCTGGGACAGCCACATGGGACGTTGGGACAGCCACATGGGACGTTGGGACAGCCACATGGGACGTTGGGACAACCACATGGGACGCTGGGACAGCCACATGGGACGTTGGGACAACCACATGGGACGTTGGGACAGCCACATGGGACGTTGGGACAACCACATGGGACGTTGGGACAGCCACATGGGACGCTGGGACAACCACATGGGACGTTGGGACAACCACATGGGACGCTGGGACAGCCACATGGGACGTTGGGACAACCACATGGGACGTTGGGACAGCCACATGGGACGTTGGGACAACCACATGGGACGTTGGGACTTATTATACTTGTTCGCGTGTGTCATCCCTTCGTGGTGACCCACTTCGAAACCCAGCATCACACGCCAACACTATCATCATCATCACTATCATTATCATCATCATCATCATCACTATCATTATCATCATCATCATCATCATCACTATCATCCCTACAATCATTATCATCACTACAATCACATATACACAGACCTACCCCCTTCCACCACACACACACACACACACACACCAAAGGAATAAAAAGAAAATTCAAACGGCATTCAAAAGAGTCTTCCCCCCCCTCCCACTCCACCACAGACAACCCCGCAGTGGAAGACATGAGACATAACACCCCCCCATCCCCCCACCCCCAACACATGTATGCCAAAATAAAACAAAAATAGAATCCCTCCCACCCCTTCCCCCACACACTCCCCCATCTCCCTCCCACCCCTTCCCCAACACACTCCCCCGCCTGCCTCCCACCCCTTCCCCCACACACTCCCCCGCCTGCCTCCCACCCCTTCCCCCACACACTCCCCCGCCTCCCTCCCACCCCTTCCCCCACACACTCCCCCGCCTGCCTCCCACCCCTTCCCCCACACACTCCCCCACCTCCCTCCCACCCCTTCCCCCACACACTCCCCCACCTCCCTCCCACCCCTTCCCCCACACACTCCCCCACCTCCCTCCCACCCCTTCCCCCACACACTCCCCCACCTCCCTCCCACCCCTTCCCCCACACACTCCCCCGCCTCCCTCCCACCCCTTCCCCCACACACTCCCTCATCTCCCTCCCACCCCTTCCCCCACACACTCCCCCGCCTGCCTCCCACCCCTTCCCCCACACACTCCCCCGCCTGCCTCCCACCCCTTCCCCCACACACTCCCCGCCTCCCTCCCACCCCTTCCCCCACACACTCCCCCATCTCCCTCCCACCCCTTCCCCCACACACTCCCCCGCCTCCCTCCCACCCCTTCCCCCACACACTCCCCCACCTCCCTCCCACCCCTTCCCCCACACACTCCCCCACCTCCCTCTCACCCCTTCCCCCACACACTCCCCCACCTCCCTCCCACCCCTTCCCCCACACACTCCCCCGCCTCCCTCCCACCCCTTCCCCCACACACTCCCCCGCCTCCCTCCCACCCCTTCCCCACACACTCCCCCACCTCCCTCCCACCCCTTCCTCCACACACTCCCCCACCTCCCTCCCACCCCTTCCCCCACACACTCCCCCACCTCCCTCCCACCCCTTCCCCCACACACTCCCCCACCTCCCTCCCACCCCTTCCTCCACACACTCCCCCACCTCCCTCCCACCCCTTCCCCCACACACTCCCCCACCTCCCTCCCACCCCTTCCCCCACACACTCCCCCACCTCCCTCCCACCCCTTCCCCCACACACTCCCCCACCTCCCTCCCACCCCTTCCCCCACACACTCCCCCACCTCCCTCCCACCCCTTCCCCCACACACTCCCCCGCCTCCCTCCCACCCCTTCCCCCACACACTCCCCCACCTCCCTCCCACCCCTTCCCCCCACCCACTCCCCCGCCTCCCTCCCTCCCACCACAACCGCACATTCGATGCCCGATGTAAAAGACAGAAAACGAAGCATGGTTACCGCATGATCTAAGCAGAAAACGTGAAGAGGGAACCCCGCAAATTTCACCCCTGAAATAAAGCTTGGGGGTTGGGGACAGGGACAAGACACGGGGGCGATATCAAATGGGCCGAGTGTCACATTAGCAGAGAAAATGAGACGAGGGTAATTACCAAAATGTGCCATGGCAATGGAAGGGTGGAGGGAAAGGGGGAGGGGGGGGAGGGGTATGGGGGAGAGTGGGGGAGGGGGAAGGGGGGTCTCTTCCTCCCCCCCTCCTCCTCCTATCCGGGTAATCCAGTTAGCATAAGCTATGGTCAAGGCTTGTCCCCCGACGACGACAATATGGCGGCGTGAAAGTTCTAGATGGAAATATGGACGAGGATGTTATAAACCAACAGGAGACGTCTCCTGTTGTGGGTTCTGTTTGCACTAGGATGTTTACTGTTGCTCCTGTTGGTGATTAGAATGTGCAACCGTTGTTGGTGCCGTCTGTTATCAGACTGTCTACCGTTAATTCCGTTCGTGTTAGAGTGTTTGTGTGTCTTTGGTTCTGTTTGTACTAGACTGTTTACCATTGGATCACTTTTTGTGCTAAATGTTTACCGTTTGGTTCCTTATGTAACAGAATGCTTACCGTTGCTCCCGTTCGTAGGAGAATGTCTACCGTTCGTTCAGTTTGTCCTGCGGTGCTTACCGTTGGCCCTGTTTAAGGTCGTGAACCAACTCTTGCTGACGAATTTCCAAATTCTTTCATATTAATCAATACTACAGCGCTCCTCTCAACTCTGATCTCCACTCATCTTTTTTCGCTCTAAGGGCAGTCTGTGTGTGTGTGTGTGTGTGTGTGTGTGTGTGTGTGTGTGTGTGTGTGTAGTACAAAAAAACAACAACAACACCAAGTGCTCGCCTTGCGGATCTTTTAAACCTCGTAACTCGGATGCCATCTGGCTCATAACTTGTCTTACCCTCTATAATTTTGTTTTTCGGTTTCGAACCCTTCCTCTCGCCCACCTTTTCCCCACAAAGCAAGTGATGTACACTCCGGTGACAGCTTGAATCTCCTGCCACGAAGCGATGCATTCTTCACATCCACATCATTCTTTTTTTTTTTCCCTTGATGCAGGGTAACTGTCCACTGTACACCACAAAGGATTGGCGAAGATGAATTCGGGATGATCCCAGTGGAGCCGAGGGCCACTTAATGTTCCTCTCCCGCTCACGACCTGGTAACAAGTGATCAAACAACCCCCAAGCACGACTTAACAACCGTTACGACCACCAGCACACTTGACCCCTCTTTTCTCTCACCTCTGAACCCATCTCTCCCACTGTCCATAAACTATATTTAACCCCCTTTTAACATTTAAGCTTTCGACTTCAATATCATCTCCGTCACCTCCAATGAGGAATACCCATCTTCTTCATCCAATCATGGCAGGCGCCAATTCCTGCACTTTGGTGGTGGAAAGGCCAGCAGGTTCATGTCCTCCTCACCTTCTCCACTGGCTTCTCTTGGCACGGGTAACTGACTGACTGCCTGCTTTCCCCGGCCAAGATGCCTCCAGATGTGCTGATCAGATAGCGAAGAGGTCATCTCTGCTAGGATGGAGTCCCGAGTGTCTTCATCTACTGCATGAGTCTTCCCTTTCATCATGTTTTGATACCTCTTGATGCCACAGACACACACACACCCTATCGACCCAAGAAACTCTCTTACCTTGCCATGAATCACAATGCTGGGTTCCACTTCTGCTCGGTATTATAACACAGCTTTAAGATCAGTGAAAGTGCTTTGATCTGCCTTCGGCCGATGACTCGTTCGTTCCTTTATCAAAAAGCAACTGTCGCAACTCCTCTGATTCTCAAAATCTCCTCCTCTTCTCTTCTCCTCCTCCCTCCCCGTCGACCTATTCAATCCACAGCCAACCCTCCCACCTTCGACCTTGGATGCTTCCATGTCTAACCTAACCTAACCTAACCTAACCTAACCTAACCCTCCTCCTCCTCCTCCAGTTGACCTTCTATCCAGTGTGACTCACTTCTGGTCCTCCTGTCTCAAGGGTGACACTTATGCCGTAGTCCTCGACATCTCTAAAGTATTAGAGAGAGTGTGGCTAAAGTCTCTGCTTTCTCAACTCTCAACTCCTTCCTATGATTTCTGTGTGGAGCACCGATCACACGAGGCTTGACCGTTAGACCCATTTTCTTTCTATTTTCCTTTATGTTTTCTTCTTCATTTTCTTCTTTTTCTCCTTTAACAATACGCGTCTATAAACATCTGAGAATCTCTCACTATAAGTTGGCCACATTAAAAAAGAAAAAACATTCAATTTAATTTTTCTGTATGTATGTATCAAGGAGACTAATCTAAATTGGATGTATGTTAATTAGGATTGCTCCTATGTGTTTCCTGTGGTCAAAAAGGGTCTCCTATGTAGTTAGGTCTTCCGTAATTAAAAGGCCTCCTATGATCAAAAGGCCTTCTATACCAACCTCCTACAGTCAAAAAAGGCTCCCTTACTCCAATATGGTCTCCTCTATGGTCAAAAGGCCTCGTGTGATCAAAAGGCTTTTCAAAGGCTCCCTTACTCCAATATGGTCTCTTCTCTGGTCAAAAGGCCTCGTGTGATCAAAAGGCTTTTCACATACGCAAAAGGTCATACAGGAAACACAAAAACCTTTATTATCTTTTTCCATTGGCTGTTGTGTGAGATGGAATATATCACAGAAAAAATGAATTCGACATTTTTTTCCCCCTTCGCAGTAATTACCACATACACCCTAATGACATGGATTATCCATCATTACGGACGACAATGGACGCCAATGAGCTATCTTGCCTCCCCCCCTTTCCCGACAGGTACGTTAAATGGCCAGCCATTTCCAAATTCATTTAAACCAAGTTAATGTATCTCCTGGCGTACGCGATGACACACCTACAGGAACGCACAGAGAGGGGAAAAAACCTGTAATAAATATCGAAAGAAAATGATAAAGAAGGAATATTTTCCCCGAAATTTAAGTAACCGTTTATAAGGTTCTTTAAGGTTCAAGGACAAGTGCGAACGTTTTAAGATACTTTAAGGTTCAAGGACAAGGACGGATGTTTTAAGGTTCAAGGACAAGGACGGAAGTTTTAAGGTTCGTTAAGTTTCAAGGACAAGGACGAAAGTTTCTAAGTATCAAGGACGAATAACTTGAGGTTCAACGCACGGACACAAGGACAGACCGACCGTGTTACATGTCCCTCCCATATGACCCGGCGAGGGGGGGGGGGGGTGTGGAGGGGGAGGAGGTAAGGGAGGGGATGGGAGGAGGAGGAGGAGGAGGGGGGGAAGAAGGGGGGTGGGGACTTAAACACACACACACACACACACACACACACACACACACACTCAAGGTCCCCACCTCACCTTCGTGGCGCACACACACACATACACAGAGCAATAAACTCCCACCACACCCCCGTGTGGCGCGCGCGCGCGCCAGGAAAACAGGGTTTTTACACAGAGATAAAAGGGGGGGGTGATGATGGGGGAGGAGGGATGAAGGGGAGTGGGGAGGGAAGGAGGAGTGGACAGGGAAGGCGGGCGGAGGCGAGCGGCTTCTGCGCGAGCCAGCGTCAGTGTGTGTGTGTGTGTGTGTGTGTGTGTGTGTGTGTGTGTGTGTGTGTGTGTGTGTGTGTGTGTGTCTCCTTCAAAGGACGTTGGACAGGACAATACAGGAAAACATTTGTAAAGCCTCTATTGTCAGTATACGAGCCAAAATTCAATTATATATATATATATATATATATATATATATATATATATATATATATATATATATATATATATATATATAATGTTGCGTGTACGGGCGATTCTGCAGGCTGAGATTGCTATAAGAATGGGCCTGGGAGGATGGGGGGGGGGGGGGCCAAATACGGAGACAATAGTTCTTAATAAAAATATATAATTGGATATTCGAATAGTACATATGGATATATAAAAATAATCATCTAATAATATGTAAATGATAATCATGAATGACTAATACCAATTATGAGTGTAGAATATAATTCGCATGAAGCGCTAGAAGAAATAAATGTGATCGGGAGTTAATTGAAATATAGAAGTAAATGAAAAAACATGTCTATACTAGAAATGCATAAATGAGAAATAGAAGGATGTGAAAGGAGAGAAGAAACGAAACATACAAGAGAGGAAACCCTTTTCTTCCAGAAATATTCAATGAAAAATATAATCATATAATCGAAATATATGATAATATAAGCGAAAAATAAAATCATAATAAAAAATATAATAATGTCATCGAAAA
>NC_092230.1:40052077-40072077 GCF_036320965.1 Panulirus ornatus
CCTTTCTTCCTTCCCCTTCCCCTTCCCCCCTCGCTTTCCCCCCCTTCCCCCTCGCCTTCCTCCCCTTTCCCCCTCCCCTCCCTTTCGCTCTTTTTCCTTCCCTCGCTTTCCCCCTTCCTCCTGCTTTCCCCCTTCCCCTCCTTCCTCCCTTCCCCTTTCCCTCTTTCCATTGATGTCATTCTTTTCTTTGAGTCCCTGACCTTTCTCTATCTACTCCATGTCTATTCTCATTCTATCCCTTTACCTTCCCTCTCTCTATTCCCCTTATCCCCTATCCTATCTTTTCACTCTATCCATTACCTTTCTTCTTCTCTCTCTCTCTCTCTCTCTCTCTTCTCCTCCTCTCTCTGTAACCCCACTCTCACCAGACCATCCCTTTTCTCTATGAATTTTGAGAGAGAGAAGAGAGATGAGAGGAGAGAAGAGAGGGGAGAGAGAGAGGAGAGAAAAGAGATGAGAGAGAGAGAGAGAGAGGGAGATGTAAACAACTAATTCACAACATCACAACACCACAACACTTAACCTTCGTCTCTACATGTAGGCAGGAAATTTGCATACGTGTTACCTGGTGGAGTAACCTGGACCCGCGCTGGTTTTCTCGCCCCCGGACACGTGTACACACCCCCCACCCAAAACCCCCCCCGCCCAGGACAGTGTACCCCCCCAGACTGACACCCCCCCCCACCCCCACCCACCCCACCCAGGACACGTGTACCCCCCCAGCTGACACCCCCCACCCCCACCCACCCCACCCAGGACACGTGTACCCCCCCCAGCTGACACCCCCCCACCCACCCCACCCCGCCCAGGACACGTGTACCCCCCCAGCTGACACCCCCCCCACTCCCACCCACCCCGCACAGGACACGTGTACCCCCCCCCAGCTGACACCCCCCCCCCCCGCCCAGGACACGTGTACCCCCAGATGACCCCCCCCCTTCTCCCAACCCCCCACCTCCCTTACAACTCCCAGGTCGTGTGTGTGTGTGTGTGTGTGTGTGTGTGTGTGTGTGTGTGTGTGTGTGTGTGTGTGTGTATGTCCCTTAATTACCCTGTAGGTCATTAGAGCACCTCGAACCCCTACCCTCCCCCTCTCTTTCCTCCCCTCCCCCCACGAAACGTCCCCCCTCCCCCCCCTCGTCAACCACACTAAATAAAGTCACAACAACAAATGTGCAATTATTCTCGAGAGTTTGTTCAAGATTCACGCGTGTTTTCATTTCCTTTTTTTTTCCTGTAATGGGTACAGAGGCATAAAGAAAACGGGGAATGTGTTCTATAAACCTAATTCCATCCAGAAATAACTTCCCCCTTCCTCAACACTCCATTTTCGTCGAACGAAGTGATAAGACGCCGCCCGATCGACAGAGGAGCGTCGATTTAAAAGAGAAAAAAAGGTAAAGTTACAGCGAAGAAGGAAAACGGGATGTGGTAGATTCGATGTGACGGGTTCGAATCCCACCACAGGTATCACCACCACGACGGAGCCAGAGAACACTGGGGCCTTGTTTGGGGTCAACGTGGTTTAACAGGTTAATCACCCCCCCCTCCTCACCACCTCCCCCCCTCTTCCCCACTTACCCCGTGTGGAGCCAGTGGGGTGTTGGGGGAGGGAGGGGTGGGGGGGGGGGGGTCGTTAGACACGAGACGCCATTAAAACCTCATTGTCTTTTTAAACCCTTCCGATGGGTCGTTCCTACGAGAGAGAGAGAGAGAGAGAGAGACCACCCCCCTTCCCTCCCTCCCTCCCTCCCTCCCCCTACGCAAGACCACCCATCCCCCCTGACTCCCCCCCCCCACGACACTTTGCCTGGCTCTCATAATGACCTCCACCCGTGTGTGTGTGTGTGTGTGTGTGTGTGTGTGTGTGTGTGTGTGTGTGTGTGTGTGTGTGTTTGTGTGTGTGTGTGTGTGTGTGCGTGTGTGTGTGTGTGTGTGTGTGTGTGTGTGTGTGTGTTCATCCCCCCCTAACCTTACCCTCCCTCCCTCCCTACATCATCACCCCCTCCCCTCACTTCCCCTACCCTACGAGCCAAGTCCTTACCCTAAATTCCTTTTCCCATTAACTTCCCCAAATTAAAGATCTCTTCAGCCCACCTTTAATAGTGCCAGACCACGCTACCCGCCACGCTACCTCCCTGCTCAACGCTACCTCCCTGCTCAACGCTACCTCCCTGCTCAACGCTATCCTCCCTGCTCAACAACGCTACCCTCCCTGCTCAACGCTATCCTCCCTGCTCAACGCTATCCTCCCTGCTCAACGCTATCCTCCCTGCTCAACGCTACCTCCCTGCTCAACGCTACCTCCCTGCTCAACGCTACCTCCCTGCTCAACGCTACCTCCCTGCTCAACGCTACCTCCCTGCTCAACGCTACCTCCGTGCTCAACGCTATCCTCCCTGCTCAACGCTACCTCTCTGCTCAACGCTACCTCCCTGCTCAACGCTACCTCCCTGCTCAACAACGCTATCCTCCCTGCTCAACGCTACCTCCCTGCTCAACGCTACCTCCTTGCTCAACAACGCTATCCTCCCTGCTCAACGCTACCTCCCTGCTCAACGCTACCTCCCTGCTCAACGCTACCTCCCTGCTCAACGCTAACCTCCCTGCTCAACGCTACCTCCCTGCTCAACGCTATCCTCCCTGCTCAACGCTACCTCCTGCTCAACGCTACCTCCTTGCTCAACGCTACCTCCGTGCTCAACGCTATCCTCCCTGCTCAACGCTATCCTCCCTGCTCAACGCTATCCTCCCTGCTCAACGCTACCTCCCTGCTCAACGCTATCCTCCCTGCTCAACGCTACCTCCCTGCTCAACGCTACCTCCTTGCTCAACGCTACCTCCGTGCTCAACGCTATCCTCCCTGCTCAACGCTATCCTCCCTGCTCAACGCTATCCTCCCTGCTCAACGCTACCCTCCCTGCTCAACGCTACCTCCTTGCTCAACGCTACCTCCCTGCTCACCGCTATCCTCCCTGCTCAACGCTATCCTCCCTGCTCAACGCTATCCTCCCTGCTTAACGCTATCCTCCCTGCTCAACGCTACCCTCCCTGCTCAACGCTACCTCCTTGCTCAACGCTACCTCCCTGCTCAACGCTATCCTCCCTGCTCAACAACGCTATCCTCCCTGCTCAACGCTATCCTCCCTGCTCAACGCTATCCTCCCTGCTCAACAACGCTACCTCCCTGCTCAACGCTATCCTCCCTGCTCAACAACGCTATCCTCCCTGCTCAACGCTACCCCCGTGCTCAACGCTACCTCCCTGCTCAACGCTACCACCCTGCTCAACGCTACCTCCTTGCTCAACGCTACCTCCCCTCGCCACGCTACTTCCCCTCGCCAAGCTACCTCCTTGCTCAACGCTACCTCCCTGCTCAACGCTATCCTCCCTGCTCAACAACGCTATCCTCCCTGCTCAACGCGCGGTAGACCCACACGTGGAGGCGGGCGGGCCCTCGTTAAGCAGATAAACGAGGAAGATACACGTGCAAGCGCCCTACAGACACTACAACGTTAACCCGACGGTACAACTCAAAACACAAACCCCCAGACATGTGAGTGTGACTCAACCACACAAAAACTTTCTTTCGTCTCAAATTACTCTCTCTAATTAACTCAATCACAATTGATAGTTCTGTCCACAATTAACCAAAGCAATGACAATGAATACTACGAAATTCACGCCAGCCTCGTCTATATCATCAGAAAAGATAAGACGGTGTTACCGGATTCCGCCTGGGCTGTGGTGGGGGAGAGACACCATTTTGCTCAGGGAGATGCATCATCTCGTCTCGTAATCGACCAACGGGAGGGAATACAGGCAGTCTCGTCGAAGAACGTCTCACGACCGAGAGACCCAAACATTGTCTCTAATTCTGGAATCATACTATCTCAAACTACCCAAAGAACGAACTCTTTTTTTTCTTCGTCTTTTTCCATTGATAGAAAACTGAAAAACAGTTGAGTACAATGAAATGGCGTCCTAGCTACGTCTCTTCGTTGTATATCAACTGACTGTTCTATTTCTCTCCCCTGATGATGTGATTATGACACGAAAGTGCACTTGGGAACGTATCGTGTTTTATTGTCCCCGTGGACTCATAGGAATATATATATATATATATATATATATATATATATATATATATATATGAAGCCAGCAGGGAAGGAGTAAAATGCTATTCAACACTCAGCCAAGTAATATAATGATAGTGAAAAATCCCTTTTGCATCAATTCAGCCACTGGGGGAAACTTTAATTACTGATAACGAACAAAGCCAGATGTAGGTGCCCACGACTCAGGGTGACGTCATGCGTTTTGAAGCACAGGATAAACAGTTCTGTCCATCAAAGGAAGATATATGCGGTGAGCGCTACGCGGCGGACAACGGCGAACGGACGGAAGCTCGTAGAGGGCTGTTGTAGCTAGGTTACGTTACTGCTGTAGCTACTACTACTACTACTACTACTACTACTACTTCTATAACTAAAGCTAATAATATTAGTAATAATATATAATTATAATAACAATAATAATAATAATAATGATAATAATAATAACGATAATAATAATAATGATTAATGATAATAATAATAATAATAGCAATAATAATAATAATTATAATAATAATAATAATAATAATAATAATAATAATAATAATAATAATAATAATAATAATAATAATAATAATAATAATAATAATAATGATAATAATAATAATAATTATAATAACAATAATAATAGCAATAATACAATGATAATAATAATAACAATAAAAACAACAACAACAACAACAACAGTAATAATGATAATAATCCCTCAGACTAAAGTCAGAAGGAATTGAAAAAAACAACAAGAAAACTGTCCAATCCACAATTCCAATATTCCCCACCGCCGCCCCCCATATAGCACAATGCTCCTGAGGGAGCAACATGCCTCAGACGCAAGGTGGGCGTCGGGGGGAAAAAATGCCCCTCGCAGAAATGCCGAGCCCGGCTGGCTGGCTGGCTGGCAGGAAGCCACGTAACCCGTATCTAGCAGCAAGAGTCCTCCTTACGTAAGGGTTATGTAACGGGGGTGAAGGGGAACGTGCATTTCTTGCAGCCGTGCCCCAGGGAGACGAGGTGTCAATACCTCTGCCAAGAAGAAGAGGAGAATGTGCAGGGTGGCAAGGTGTGGGTGTACAGGGGGAGGGAGGCAAGGTCTGATATTTGATATTTCAGGAGTGGCTCACACACGTTGTGTGTGTGTATATATATATATATATATATATATATATATATATATATATATATATATATATATATATATATATATATATATATATATATATAATGTGGTGCAAGAGGTCAAGTGAGTGTTCTACGTCCTCTGTCTCATTCCTCCTGTGTCTCCCCTGATGATGTGATTATTACACGAAAGTGCACTTGGGAACTTATCGTCTTTCATTTTCCTCGTGGTTAAAAGCAAATATATATAATAATTATATAACATCATATATGTATTACCTACATAATGACGCATTATACACACACATACACACAGCCCCTAACTCCATCTACACTTACGACACCTTGATCCTATCAAATTGCGCTCAGGCGCTGGGAATACCTATCCCGTTTTCTATGAGCATCAATTCATGTAATTTCGAACCTTTTCGCTTGTCCGTCGACCACAGAGGATCTGAGAGTCGGAGAGAGAGAGAGAGAGAGAGAGAGAGAGAGAGAGAGAGAGAGAGAGAGAGAGAGAGAGAGAGAGAGAGAGAGAGAGTGTGTTTAGCGTTAGCGATAATGCTTCGAGGGAGATGTGGGAATTTCCCACCCCACCACCAGTACATTTCCACCCCTCCAACCCACACCACCAGTACAAGGGAGGGAAGGGGAAACCGACCACAATTCCCACCCTCCCCAGTACATTCCCACCCTAGTATTTTCTAAGTATTACTTCAGGGGATGAAGTGGGGAAGGAGGGGGGGGGAGGGGGAGAACGCCCCACAATTCCCACCCCCAACAGACCCAGCACATTCCCAGTACCCCTTCAAGGGGGAGGAACCTACCCATTCCCTCCCCCATCCCCATAACCAGTACATTATTAACCACACCCCACCCATCACCAGTACACACACACACACCTGCCACTTGAAGTAGAAATGTCTGGGTCGTTAATAAAAACCTTCCCCCCTTCCTCTCCCCATACTCTCCCCTCTCTCCCCACACACTCTCCCCTCTCTCCCCACACTCTCCCTTGAGTTAAAGGGGCAACAGGATCAGTAAATAAGCCAGCGGGGAGGTGCACTCTTGGCCATAAAAACCAAAGGTGTAATTAAGACACACACATACACACACACACACACACACACACACACACACACACACACACACACACACACACACACACACACACACACACACACACACACACATACACATACACACACACACACACACACACACACACACACATACACACACACACACACACACACACACACACACATACACACACACACACACACACACACACACACACACACACACACACACACAGAACAGCCAGAAGAACTTGTTAAGGAAGGCTGTAATGAAGTTCTTTTATATAGCATACGCGAGGTGGATGAATGGATAATAAAATAACTAAGTTATGAGACAGTGAATGTGGACGGCTTACTGAACTGTAATAAGTTTGTACAACAGTGGATAAAGTTCAAGACATGGGGTCCTACGAATGGACAGAACTACCTCCCCATACAGTACAATTAGGTAATATCATACCCATATATATATATATATATAACCTGAGCGTCATTTCCTGCGTTAGTAAGGTAGCGCCAGGGACAGACGAAGAGAGGTAGCATCCGCTCACATCCATTTTCTAGCAGTCATTTGTGATGCACAGACACCACAGCTCCTTATCCACAACCAGGCCTTTTGATGGATTTCCCCGGCCGCTTCATATGCCCTGGTTCAGTCTATTGGCAACATGTCGACCCCTGTATACCACATCGTTTTAATTCACTCTATCCCGTGCATGTTTTTCACTCTCCCATATGTTCAGACCCCGATCACTCAAAATCCTTTTTCAATCCATCCTCCCACCTCCAATTTGGTCTCCCTCTTCTCCTCGTTCCCTCCACCTCCGACACATATATCCTCTTGGTCAATCTTTCCTCACTCATTCTCTCCATGTGACCAAACCATTTCAACACACCCTCTTCTGCTCTCTCAACCACGCTCTTTTTATTACTACACATCTCTCTTACCCTTTCATTACTTACTCGATCAAACCACCTCACACCACATTGTCCTCAAACATCTCATTTCCAACACACCCACCCTCCTCCGCACAACCCTATCTATAGCCCACGCCTCGCAACCATATAACATTGTTGGAACCACTATTCCTTCAAACATACCCATTTTCGCCCTATGAGATAACGATCCTCTGTCCACACTTTCATTATTGCTTCAAGGACCTTCACCCCCTAACCCACTCTATGACATACTTCTGCTTCCATGGTTCCATCCGCTGCCAAATCCACTCCCAGATATCTAAAACACTTCACTTCTCCAAATCTTCTCCCTTTAAACCCACATCCCATCTATCCTGCCCCTCTACCCTGCTAGATATAATAACCTTGCTCTTGTTCACATTTATTCTCAACTTCCTCCTTTCACACACTTTTTACAAACTCACCAACTTCTGCAGTTTCTCACTCGAATCAGCCACCAGCGCTGTATCATCAGCAAACAAAAACTGACTCACTTCCCAGGCGGTCTCATACACAACAGACTGCATACTCGCCCCTCTCTAAAGGACTCTTGCATTCACCTCCCTAACCACCCCATCCATAAACAAATCAAACAACCATGGAGACATCACGCACCCCTGCCGCAGACCAGCCTTCACTGGGAACCAGTCACTCTCCTTTCTTCTTACTCGTACACATGCCTTACATCCTCGATAAAAACACTTCTCACTGCTTCTAGCAGCTTACCGCCCACACCATACATTCTTAAGACCTTTCACAAAGCACATCAGTCAATCCTATCATATGTATTTTCCAGATCCATAAATGTCATATACAAATCCATTTGCTTTTCTAAGTATTTCTCACAAACAATCTTCAAAGCAAACACCTGATCCACACATCCTCTACCACTTCTGAAACCACACTGCTCCTTCCCAATCTGATGCTCTGTACATGTTTTCACCCTCTCAGTTAATACCTCCAATGCCAGCCGCTTTGTTACATTTCATCTTCCGCAATGTTTTCACCATCTCTGCTCTTTTCATCAATCCACTAACCACGACTGTCACTCCGCACACCAACCCGAACCAAACACCTTACATCTGCCACCCTATCATCACATACGTTCAGCTGGTCTTCAAAAATACTCACTCCATCTCCACAATTCATTACTATCTGCTATCACTTCCCTATCTGCCCTCCCTTTCACACACACACACACACACACACACACACACACACACACACACACACACACACACACCAAGAACCATCTGCTGGCTGACCCGCTACCCCACATCTTGCCTGCACCACACACCAAACACATAATATCGCCCCATTCTTTTTTTCAAACCTCCTTCCTCAAACTTACCTTCTCTCTCTCCCCCCTCCTGACCTCCTCTCCCCATCCAACCACACACCCCAGACGATACACTCCCTACACACACACACACACACACACACACACACACACACACACACGTAACACAGCCAAGCAACAGCTGGTGCTGCGTGGGACAATCCCAGAGTTGGGTCGGCATTACGACAGGTGGTTGGGGCCCCCCCTCAACCCTCTCCTCCCATCTCTGAGCTATGCATGAGGCGCGACGTGGGGGGGGGGGGGCGCCGCCGCCGCCCCCTTCGAGTCTTGTGACCGGGTTCGACCCCCAGGCGTTATGTAGGCTGTGTGGGAGGGAAGGGGGAGAGGAAGGGAGAGGGGGATACACAAGCGTGGGAGACACGTGGGAGGAGGAACACGCCTCCCACACCAGCACGGGGACACGAACGTGGTCATTCATAACCCACGCAACGAACACACACGAGAATAACCAGACCGCACCGTGATAACGGCGCCCCTCCCTCTGTGTGGGAAACGGCGATCGCCCTACAATAATCAGAGGCTGAGGGAGGCTATCTAAATATAAGACTTATCTCACAGCAGAGGCTACTGAGGAGAGAGAGAGAGAGAGAGAGAGAGAGAGAGAGAGAGAGAGAGAGAGAGAGAGAGAGAGAGAGAGAGAGAGAGATGAAAGGCAGTGTGATCTGTTCACTGAAGGGGACTCGAACCCGACACAATCATGCAGAGATGTAAAAATGCTTTGACACTACATACATCCACATCTTGGCCTCAACAGGAGGGATAGGAGACACTGGAGGGGATAGATGATGAAGACAGGAGAGGGATAGTAACTCGGACGAGGCTGTGGCCAGGTTATCTGCTGGAGGACAGTACATGGGAAGGACAGATAACACAAGACCTGATGGTCCATGACGAGGTTATCTGTTTTCAATTGTTTAAAAAGGATAATTGGGGTCGAAACAAGATGGCAAGGCCAGATAGGGGAGGTACTGTGGGCAAAACTCAGGGAGGGGGATCCAACAGGGAAGCGTCCTTTTGTGAATCAGAAACCCCTCCCTCCGTCGCCCCCCAGCAACCATCCTACAGCAAGGGTATCTTTTCAGCGGACGAATACCACGCAAACACACCGTCGGTAACAGCACCTCCCCAGACCACGCCGACCTTGTGTGTGCAGATGGTGGAGACACCCACACCCAGCACCGATCAAACAGACAGGGAACATTGTTTTATTTGTCGCAACTGTGGCACTGGAGATGGGCGGAAGGGAAGAGGGTGAAAGGGAAGAATGTGAAACCCGGCCATACAAGAAGAGAGAAAATGGGATACAAGACCAACTATAAACACACCAGGTCAAACAACAACATGAACCACAACAACAACAACAACAACAACAACAACAACAATTGGCAAGCAATATAAACAAGGAAGTTGTATAAGGTAACAGCGACCCCTGGCGAGACTACCTCGTTACCTACAAAAATGGACAGACGCACATACACCACGTGAGGTAACACACATTCTGGCTCTGGTCTTACATATATATGTGGCCCCTTTCATTTTTTGTCTGTATTCCTGGCGCTATCTCGCTGACGCAGGGAGTGGCGATGCTGCTCCCTGTGGGGTGGGGTGGCGCTGAGAATGGATGAAGGCAAGCAAGTATGAATATGTACATGTACGAGTGTTTATATATATATATATATATATATATATATATATATATATATATATATATATATATATATATATATATATATATATATGTATATATATATATATATATATATATATATATATATATATATATATATATTATATATATATATATATATATATGTGTGTGTGTGTGTGTGTGTGTGTGTATGTGTGTGTGTGTGTGTGTGTGTGTGTGTGTGTGTGTGTGTGTGTCCTAGCCTAATCCAGACCCCTAATTAATCGACAATCCAAAGGAGGAGGATGAACAGCTGGGTTGACTATGGACAAACTGTTGTAACCTCAGAATTCGAACCCTACCTCCCCATGTACACCTGACCCCAATACCTCTAAACCACGTATGATGCTGAGTCGGTATATAAGATATACGCCCCTACAACCCCATCTAGTACCCTCGTACTGAAGACACTAACAACTTTGTAATCACAACTTGACATCAAACAACCTGTTGTGGTGTGTGTGCTCAAGGGAAGGGATTATTAAAGAAAGGATATGAAATATGGCAGCAGAAACACAACACAACCCTACAACCTCTACCATCTCACAACACACATACAACACTTGACCACAACACCTAACTCACACACACACACACACACACACACCCATTCCCCCCTTCCCAAGCTCCCCTAAACAACCTTACACAACCCGGACGTAATCCTCGCCACTGCTAACACGATCGGGGTTATATTCTGGCTGTGGGTTGCCCGCTACAGGGGTAAGAATCATAGAATATTCTGCTACGTGGGTGAAGTGGCGGGATGGATGGTCGATGTTCCCATACATCAAACACAGGAAAACAGACCTTAAATCCCATTACCTGTCGCTCTGTGTTACGATCATGTTAACACGAGCTATTTTGGCTTCACACACACACACACACACACACACACACACACACACCTAAAACAATAATTGTTTTAATAATCGTAAAAGCATGTAAACGAAACGACAGAAACAAGCAAACACGACGAACGAAGCGACGGGGTCAGTCGGACTAAACGACAGGGGAAGAAAACGAAGTAAACGACAGGAGAAGAAAACGAAGTAAACGACAGGGGAAGAAAACGTAGTAAACAACAGGGGAAGAAAACAAAGTAAACGACAGGGGAAGAAAACGAAGTAAACGACAGGGGAAGAAAACGAAGTAAACGACAAGGGAAGAAAACGAAGTAAACGACAGAGGAAGAAAACAAAGTAAACGACAGGGGAAGAAAACGAAGTAAACGACAGGGGAAGAAAACGTAGTAAACGACAGGGGAAGAAAACGAAATCAACGACAGGGGAAGAAAACGAAGTAAACGACAGGGGAAGAACACGAAGTCAACGACAGGGGAAGAAAACGAAATCAACGACAGGGGAAGAAAACGAAGTAAACGACAGGGGAAGAAAACGAAATCAGCGACAGGGGAAGAAAACAAAGTAAACGACAGAGGAAGAAAACGAAGTAAACGACAGGGGAAGAAAACGTAGTAAACGACAGGGGAAGAAAACAAAGTAAACGACAGGGGAAGAAAACGAAGTAAACGACAGGGGAAGAAAACGAAGTAAACGACAGGGGAAGAAAACGAAATCAACGACAGGGGAAGAAAACGAAATCAACGACAGGGGAAGAACACGAAGTCAACGAAATGTGAATAACACGAAATAAACGACAGGGGAAGAAAACCAAATCAACGACAGGGGAAGAAAACGAAATTAACGACAGGAATTTACAGAACGACGGATTCGAGCAAAAGAACACGACACGCGAACTGCAGAAGTATAGTCGTCGACACGGCAGAATAGGGACGACATCCCAGCCAATTTCAACGTTAGATACTCCAATTAATCCTATTACGCCACTCTTAAAATTGGTTGGCGCAATTTACCCTGATTCAAAAACAGAAAAAAATATACACGAATATTTCTGGGTGAGAAAAATCTATCATATATATATATATATATATATATATATATATATATATATATATATATATATATATATATATATATATATATATATATATAAAATGGTGACGTTATAAAATATAAGGCGTGTGGGTTGGTTCTTCCATCAGGCCCCACGTTAATTAGTGGGGTCTTAATGAGCTGTTGAAAACCATGTCAATCGATCCTTGGCCTCCTGAACGTTTCAAGCTGACCCAGCTCGCCCCCTCCCCCCCCCACCCCCCTCCAACCACCCCATGTCAAGTCACCTCCACCTCAACTCCGGGTTGTTACGCATGTTGAACACACACACACACACACACACACACACACAGTTCGGCCCCTTTAAACCAACCACGCTCCCCACGTTAAGTCCTGGTCAACCACGTCAATTGAATGCAGCTTGCCACTTCAACACTTAGCCACACCATCTCCACCACCTCAAGACCACATCAACACCCCCCCCCCCTCCACCACGTCAACCTACCAAAGCAATCAACCCCTTCAACTCCCGGTCACAACTCGTGGTACCCACATCAACTCACTGACATGTCGACCTCAATTATCATTTATAAAATAATCCACATATCAGATTATCATTAACTTAATAATTCATATATTAGATTATCATACAATTAGATTATCACATTTACTTAATAATTAACACCAATGGACATTTACATATATCTCATTTAAGTGATTAGAACAGCGAGTTGATAAGTAATAATTAAGGTAATTAGCCACTAACGACGGATAATTAGAGTAGATAAATCACTCTGCCAATACAAATCTGGATCATCTACTGTATTTGATTGTTTGTTTGTTTGTTTGTTTGCTATATAGCATCGTGTGGGGAACAAATAATCCTGGGATTAAATCTAAGGAAATCCCCGGCATCTAATTAGGACGGGGAGGAGGGGATTTATATTGTAAACATCGATGTATATATATATATATATATATATATATATATATATATATATATATATATATATATATATATATATATATATATATATAAGTATGGAGGAAGGGAATTCATATTTCAGTTTGTGAAGGTGGACAACGGTACCCTAGAGCAACCCTGCCCCCCCCCCCCACACACACACACGCACACATACACACACACATATACACACCCACATACACACACACACACACATACACACACACACACACACACACACACACACACACACACACACACACACACACATATACACACCCACATACACACACACACACACATACACACACACACACACACACACACACACACACATATACACACCCACATACACACACATACACACACACACACACACACACACACACACACACACATACATACACCATGGTCAGCCAGGAAAACGGAAGCTTTTAAAAATACAACTGAGCTCGTAAAGTACAGCAAAGTTCAGGCGCTGGGAACCTCATTCGCTGGTAGATTTAAGAGCAAGGAATATATACACACAAGCTGGTGGGGGAGGGGGGGGCAGGGGGCGGGGGTTATGTGAGGGGGGAGGATAGGAGATTTTGAGAATCTGTGTGGGGGTGGGGGGGTGGGGGGGGTATCTGACGAGACAGACCTAAGGCCAAAATACAATATTAATTCTATCTTAAAATTCCTTTCTTTTTCTATCTTGCTATGTCTTATCTAATTTCTTTTTTTCTTATCTTCCTTCATTTCTTTCCTTCCTTCCTTCCTTCTTCCCTTCTCTGTTTTCTCTTTCTTTCTATTTTTTTCTTTCCTTCGATCGCAAAGATTCCTTCAAAATATCATTCTTTTTTTTTTACGCTATCTCCGACAGAATCTCTCTCTCTCTCTCTCTCTCTCTCTCTCTCTCTCTCTCTCTCTCTCTCTCTCTCTCTCTCTCTCTCTCTCCCCATACTCTGCCTGGGGTCGTGACTTGACACAACAACAACAACAACAACAAAAACAACAGACAAGGAGAAAGACAACAAACGGAATAATTAGATAAAGTCACACGATTCACCGGGACCAGGTTCCCCTCACCCCCCCCCCCCACACCCCTCCCTCTGGGCTGGGAAGTTAAGATTCAGTGGAGTCAGGCCACCATGACAGGCCCGGAATGGAGACGTTCATATATTTTGTTTTAAATTGTGAGGCTGCTTGCTTGCTTGCTCAACCTCTCCCCCACTCCCCACACCCACTCCTCCACTCCCCACACCCACTCCTCCACTCCCACACCCACACCACCTACTTATTATATATCAGAAACGCGGGAGGAATACGTCGGCAAAATAGCGGTGTGTGTGTGTGTGTGTGTGTGTGTGTGTGTGTCTGTGTGCGCTGAGTCTAAACTCATAGATGGAGTGGAGTAATAGAGGATTACCGTCTTGCTAAATGAAGTCTTCTCCATCTTCTCCTCCTCTTCCTCCTCCTCCTTTTCTTCCTCCTCCTCCTCCTCTTCCTCCTCCTCCTCTTCTTCTTCCTCCTCCTCTTCTTCTTCCTCCTCCTCCTCTTTTTCCTCCTCCTCCTCTTCTTCTCTTCCCTCTACACACTCAGCCCGCCTCAGTCCACATCATCTGACGCTCTGTATAATATGTTCTCTCCTCGTGTCTGTATGACCTTCATGGTACACAACCCATGGCCTAAATGACCAATTAACTCTCTAAAGCCCGTTAGATCAGACGACTTACAACCTAACTCTCCGGGGAGAGGGGAGGGGGGGGGGGGTTAAGACGAGTGAATCACCTTCAGGGCAATTAGTGTAATCACGTTTGATCATACCCGAAACTAATCATTAACCATGAGGCTATATTCTGTCTACTACATGTTTTGACCTTAATGACCATTTTGGTATTGACAGCCTCTGGATTTACCACTATACAGACAAGTTACCACCACATACCTTGGAGGGGATGATCGTGTCTACCAACACAATGAGGTCCAAATACGACAGCAAGCGTTTACTAACTATGACCCTTAGCGTAGACTCACAGTAACATGCACAATCATACATCAACAAAGTCTTTAGTGCCTAATGAAATGACTTTCATGAACAACTAATTAGTGGATGTCTATGCACGTAGCATCAGCAACATATCCTCCCAGCGGCAGTGCCTCCTATCCCTTTCACTTCTTGAGGCTATCTCGTGTACACCTCCCAATCACACCCACTCCTTCCCACCCGTTTATACAACACCACTTTTCTCTTTTATTTCGCAGTGGACTTCTACAAGGGATGTAGGTTGTGGATCAGCACAGTGGGGATTTCTTTTGATC
Source organism: Panulirus ornatus (assembly GCF_036320965.1). Classification (NCBI taxonomy): domain Eukaryota; kingdom Metazoa; phylum Arthropoda; class Malacostraca; order Decapoda; family Palinuridae; genus Panulirus; species Panulirus ornatus. The sequence continues at coordinate 40,067,576 of NC_092230.1, forward strand.
ACCTTTCCTCTTATTTACTTCAACAGCCCACAGCGGACCTGGGTGTTCATCCTGGGCGAATTCAAGCTATTATGCTTCTTCACGGTAAGAATGATAAGAGCAATAATACTAATAATCATAACAACAACAACGACAACAACAACAACAAAATCAACAACAACAACAATAATAATAATAATAATAATAATAATAATAATAATAATAATAATAATAATAATAATACAAGAATTCTGCTATTCAATCTGGTCTATGACCAACCCATCTCTCATCGCACTACCATATTTTCTAGCCTCGCCCCTCTATTCCATCCTTCCCGCCCACCCCCAACCCACCACAACCCCCAACCCAACCCTCCCTTCCCCCTCCCCCTCCCCCTCCCTGCCTGACACACAACCCTAGGCCATTCACTCCCCCCCCCCCTCCCCCCCCTCCCCCAGTGGAACATATGAAACCAAAAAAAGGACCAAAAAATTCTCGTCATGGAAAACGGTTTGTGTTAGCGACCAGCGGACCGTCTCGCGTGCCCGGTGTACATTAAGCATCTCTCTCTCTCTCTCTCTCTCTCTCTCTCTCTCTCTCTCTCTCTCTCTCTCTCTCTCTCTCTCTCTCTCTCTCTCAGACCTCGGAGGCCTACGTGTGTGTGTTTGTGTGTGTGTGTGTGTGTGTGTGTGTGTGTGTGTGTGTGTGTGAGAGAGAGAGAGAGAGAGAGAGAGAGAGAGAGAGAGAGAGAGAGAGAGAGAGAGAGAGAGAGAGAGAGGTGAACGTCACATAACGTGACGCACAGCAGGGAATGGTGTCCACACACGCCGGCAGGAAAGGTGTTAAGGTACGCGGGAGATGGGAAGGGGGAGAGAGAGAGAGAGAGAGAGAGAGAGAGGTATGGGGAGTGTAACGAATGGGTCGGGAATGGGGGAGAGGATAAGGCTACACACACACACACACACACACACACCTATACATATATATATATATATATATATATATATATATATATATATATATATATATATATATATATATATATATATAGGACATAAGCTGCAGGAATGTGTGTATGTGTGTGTGTGTGTGTGTGTGTGTGTGTGTGTGTGTGTGTGTGTGTGTGTGTGTGAGTGTGTGTGTGTGTGAAGGTGGGAGTTGCAGACGTGAACAGTGTGAACACATGTTCTTGGAGAGATGTAGGGAGAGAACAAGCAGAGAACATAACATAACATAACGTGAACAGTGAACACATGTTCTTGGAGAGATGTAGGGAGAGAACAAGCAGAGAACATAACATAACATAACGTGAACAGTGAACACATGTTCTAGGAGAGATGTAGGGAGAGAACAAGCAGAGAACATAACATAACGTGAACAGTGAACACATGTTCTTGGAGAGATGTAGGGAGAGAACAAGCAGAGAACATAACATAACGTGAACAGTGTGAACACATGTTCTTGGAGAGATGTAGGGAGAGAACAAGCAGAGAACATAACATGTTAAGCCAAGATGTCAAGAAGTGCTTTTATGATGACTGGACCAGAATGACTGAGGACATGGTTAATAATGCTCCACCACCACACACCACCATACCACACTACCTACACTAGGAGGATGGGAGACTATGGGCAAGAAATGGGGGGAAGGGGGATGGTACACAATGGTTAAGAAATGGGGAGGGAGGGGGACGACGACCCATCACTGTAGACCCCTCCCCACTCAAAACAGCAAAAACAAGTCATTACACATACAGAAGTCCAGAGAACGGTTACTCACTATAATTCACCAACTTGGGACATCACCAGCTTGGGACATTACCAGCTTGGGACATTACCAGCTTGGGACATCACCAGCTTGGGACATCACCAGCTTGGGACATCACCAGCTTGGGACATCACCAGCTTGGGACATCACCAGCTTGGGACATCACCAGCTTGGGACATCACCAGCTTGGGACATCACCAGCTTGGGACATCACCAGCTTGGGACATCAGATCCCACTGGGACACCGTCCCACTCAGCTGCTCCCGAGGCGAAATGCGGAGCTTGAATCCCCAAGAATACAATTCACCGTCATTACAGAGGAATACAGTGAGCAATACAGCGAGGAATACAGCGAGGAATACAGCGAGGAATACAGCGAACAATACAGCGAGCAATACAGCGAGGAATACAGCGAACAATACAGCGAGGAATACAGCGAGCAATACAGAAGTACAACGAGTACAGCAATCAGACCACTGTATTCTGAGCTGGAGAATCGTGTTCAGGGGGTAAATACTGATGGATACAGACACGTCATAGTCTGGTGGACACAGACAGCCCAAAGACACACGTAGGAAAACAGAGAGACGGCCACAGAGGAAGAGACGGGCACAGAGGAAGAGATATAGAGACACAGAGAGAGAACAGTTGGTGTGGAGGTGGAGAGAAATGAGTAAAGAGATAAAGGAGAAATACCTTCTGTTAATCATTCTATCATCAGTGGAAGGTTATGTGTACTTAAATACATAAAATCCTTTTTAAACTGTGAAAGTTGTCTATTCGTGACGTACACAGCTGAAGTGTGTGTGTGTGTGTGTGTGTGTGTGTGTGTGTGTGTGTGTGTGTGTGTATGTGTGTGTATGTGTGTGTGTGTGTGTCTGTGTGTGTTAACTGCCCATCATATATCATCATTGATCCCCAAAAGCTATTCGTATGAATACTTTTCTCCTCAAAGTAATATATATTGTTTTTTCTCTCTATATCTCATCATCTCGTAATGTTTAATGATAAAAATGAGACACAGAAATGCAACACAGAAATGACACCTGAATAACTCAAAGAAATTAGACGCAGAAATGCGACACAGAAATGTGACACAGAAATGTGACACAGAAATGAGAAACAGAAATGAGACACAGAAATGAGAAACAGAAATGCGACACAGAAATGAGAAACAGAAATGAGACACAGAAATGCGACGCAGCGTAGATCTTAATGGGGCGCGTATTTCCTGTGTGGTGCACACCACTCCCTCCTGCGGGCCAGGTCAGGTTACACAGACGCCCTGAAGCTGTGGTTATATTCTCTCTTATTTTCCTGTCAACCTAGTGATACACAGACAGGCCAGGGGGACGAGCCCCCCCCCCCACACAGACAGACAGACAGACAGACCAGGAGGGACGAGCCCCCCACACAGACAGACAGACAGACAGACAGACCAGGGGGACGCGCCCCCCACACAGACAGACAGACAGACAGACAGGCCTGGTACACGGGGGAATTTACAAACGACAAAAACGAGAGACGAAGCTCATTGTAAATTTGTCTAAATCAAAATCAATACGAGAACAGACCCTCTCCATGATAGATAACTCCACGTGTCTACAACCATGACTCTACAAGATATATATATATATATATATATATATATATATATATATATTCCTATGAGTCCACGGGGAAAATGAAACACGATAAGTTCCCAAGTGCACTTTCGTGTAATAATCACATCATCAGGGGAGACACAAGAAAGAAATATATAAGTTCTTAAAAGATAAACAAGTGTACAATACAACACTCTCCCAACACACCTCCTCCTCCTCCTCTTCTTCCCCTCCAAAGTCCTCACCAGGCGCACAAATACAGTTGTACACTACAAATACAGTTGTACTATTCCCCTCCAAACTACAGTAACAACATACATACATCAATCTTATGGTTTCCCGGGGTAGCCGTAACTCACGCCACCGAGATCCTGTTCTACATATATTGCACATAATGTATTCCCAGTCCTTCCCCCCCCCCTCCCCCCACCACCGACCACCTCCCTCCAACCCCACGCCCGCCCGACTCCCTCTGCCCCGTCGGGTGGTGGAGGTGGGTGGTAGGGTGTGTGTGTTCGACAATACACCAAGTGATATTAATACGTTCCCCCTTCCCCCTCTCCCCTCCCCCCTTTTCCTGTAGTGCTATCATACAGGAGGCGAGGAGGAGGTGGTGGTGGGTAGGGGAGGAAGAGGATGCTTTGGGGGGGGGGGGGAGGGGAGGAGGGGAGGGATGGTGTTGTTATCAGATAAGAAAGGGAAATATCTTCGCTCATCATCATCATTATCATCATTATCATCATCATCATCATCATCATCATCATTATCTTCCTCCTCTTCTTCCTACCCTTTGGCTAAGATAAACCTGATAGAATAAAGGGAAGGGAAGAGGGGGAGTGTAGGGTCTCTCTCTCTCTCTCTCTCTCTCTCTCTCTCTCTCTCTCTCTCTCTCTCTCTCTCTCTCTCTAACCTATCCCACTCTCCGTTGCGTCACTGAGGCAGGAGATGGCGTGGTTAAAGCGGAAGAAAAAGAAAAAGATGATGTGGGGTTACCCTGGTGTATTGATGTGGGGTTACCCTGGTGTATTGATGTGGGGTTACCCTGGTGTATTGATGTGGGGTTACCCTGGTGTATTGTGTAGACTGTGTAAGGTGGGGGTCGGGTGGAGTGGCGGGGGGTGGGAGGAGGGGAAGATGTAGGGAGTTTAATG